>NW_022158703.1:775793-807057 GCF_000260195.1 Fusarium odoratissimum NRRL 54006 | reverse complement strand
GCCTTCCGGCCACTTAATTTTGGGTCATTTTGGAGAGCCTGGAGGGCAAGAAGGATCCTAGCCTCATATAAAGACTCTGACATGTTGGGTGGTTGAGAATTATCTGATCAAATAGTGATAATATAAGGTGAGGGATTTTTGGGACACTCGCTTATCTGGGACACTCGCTTATCAAACACGTTAATCTCGATTTCTTATTGAGGTTAGTTCAACTCGCCGGTCCGATGTCACTGTTCGAGATCCCTGGTCTACCAATCAATCTCATTTTCCTAAAAGGGTATAAACTGGGCCCATGGCTTGACCTCGATCATCTGTCCCACCCAAGCCGCCGTCCGTCTTCGTAAGTCATCGTCGCGTATCCTAGGCCATTCCCTCTCAATTTCCTCTTTCATATTTAGAGCGTTCAAACGAAATCTCGCTGCAATCATCCGCTCAGGGCCAGAAAAATAAGCATGGCACCATCCTTCACGTTTGTCAATGTTAGCAATGCCCCCGGTCTTGGGCCTAAAGAGGCCAAGCAGATGAGAGGCCATATTACCAAGACGAATTTTGCCAAGAGAAGACAAAGATTAGGCAAGCCGAAAAACAAAGGAAACACCACCTCACCTTCAAGTCCATCCTCTGCCTTGACCGCATTGGGCGAGCGGCAGTTGCGGCATGCACTCGAGCCGGTGGCCGACAGTTTGCTCGTCCGCATGATCGAGCCGACATACTCCCCGGTCGAATACTGTAAGTCGCTTGTTACTATTTCTTGGAGGTAACGGCTAATCGGGATTGCAGTAGTTTGCGAGTACCGCGCGTTAATCTTCCCAGCCGGCCTCGGCTCTCCCGGATCAAACCGAGAAGCAGACTGGATCGCCCTACTGCACTCTGAGCCAGCCCTGGTCGAAGCATCCATGGCCATAGCGATAAGACATTCACCCCGGCTCCAGAGGACTCACGGTATTCGTGAGGCGTCTGTGCGCAAAGGAAGAGCTATCAAGATGATCAACGAACGGCTGGACACGCCCTTAGGATTGACCGACGGCGTGCTCAGCGCCGTCTTCACCTTGACCTTTGCAGAGGCAAGTAACAGTATTTAAGCACCACATAAATCTCTAACATATCGCACTTCAGCTTCTTGAGAGTGATGTCAAAGCGAGAGACGTCCACATCCAAGGTCTGGCCCAGATGATCAAAGTTAGACGTTCATTAGGGAATACGGCAATCCCATCATGGTTCGGTGATTTTATCCTATAGTATGTCTAATGGTATTCTGCACTCCCATGAGCATTCTTCTACTAACCGTTACCAGTGATTCAATTGGTCATACGATCCTTTCTGCCAGCTATTCCAATGTACCCCTCATCAACGCATTGAGAAATGAAGACGACCCTAAGCAAATGGACGTCGCAGCAATTCGATCCGATGCCAACGACTTGCGCCAATTAATAGATAATTACCACGCTTCCACAACACTAGAGCGAGATACAGCAGCTATCATTAGGTATGAGGTTCATCGCCTACAACTGAAAGTGGATACACTGCTGGGAAGCCAAGAACATTACATCCGCTCTCTGCATGATTCTTTACAGCTTTTTCTGTCACTATTATGGCCTATAGAGGAACGACGGTCGTTGGATATTAAGGCCGAGAACTTGAAGTATGCGCTGCTGCAGCCCCATATCAGGCTATGCTCCTCGATGCAGCTACTAGTCTGGCAGCTATTCGTTGGTGCAGCTGCTGCGGAACCCGCGAGTGAAGTT
Source organism: Fusarium odoratissimum NRRL 54006 (assembly GCF_000260195.1). Taxonomy (NCBI): domain Eukaryota; kingdom Fungi; phylum Ascomycota; class Sordariomycetes; order Hypocreales; family Nectriaceae; genus Fusarium; species Fusarium odoratissimum. The sequence goes on along the minus strand of NW_022158703.1, from coordinate 805,312 downwards.
CGTTCATGGTATGTTATCAGATTACGAGAGGTTGTAAGCTCTATGAGAATAGGGGGACAGGACGTTGCAATGGAGACTCTGACAGCCGTTTTCGCACCTGATGCTCGCCTGCTGGAGAAGTTCAAGACGGTTTGGGATGAGGTCTCCTTTGGGCAACAAGCAGTTTAAATAGCGATAAGCCCCCTCTAAATATTACATTCTCCTTCAATAAGCTCGGTAACTATTGAAGACAGCAGGAAAAATAAACAGGAAATTGTCTCCGGGTGAATCCGCCTGGCAACTCCACTACAGCGTCACGTGGAGCTGTACCCAGATGAGTCAATAACCAATGAAGCGATTTCATCACCAACTTCGATTCATCCGCATTTCGCCACTGACATCCACGATGGGCCCCGACTCAACCACTCAAGACCAGGCATCCCCTGCTCAGAAGACATCGGTCCCTACCACTCTCATATTCGATGGGCAGCAAATAACATTGGAGAATGAGCCGTCAATACCTCTTTACCGGCTTAGCCGCACCATAGCCTGCAAAGTTCAGAAGCATTGCAGCATAATATTCGAACAGATCGAGGTTGTCGAGACATCCCATCCAGATGGGAAAGGTTCAAAAATACGGCAGCGCCCTCATGATCTTTACTACCTTGTGAACTCGCTTCTCATGCTGCAACGTCGACACGATACGCCGGCGTGTTACCTCACCGCTCCATCGCCCAAAGCATTGGGCAATATTCAGGTCGACGTCTATAATACTCCTTCGCAATGTCTGGGATTCAAAGCGATGCTCAACGCCGACAAATCAGCAGATGATGTTCAACTGTTTAAAGTCGATACCCAACAAATCTTGTTTGAGATGAGGCCGAAACTAAAAGGCGGTCCTTATCAGTGGATAGATGCAGATGGGCAGAGTATTGCATATGAGCCAGGTCAGGAGGGCAATCACAAGCTCGTAATTCAAGTTCCATTGCAACAAGACATCAGGGGTGCCCTGGTAGCACTATGGACGTTGAGACTCTGGTATGAGCATATCCACGGTCAATCAGAATGACAGTGAGGTCAGTAATATGTGAAAAGTTTGATTAGTCTCAACTCATGCATGTACAGGGTCATACAACTCGCCAACCTCCATGCACACTTCATTCTAGTTCAGAAAAGCGCTTACTCAGAAGAACTGCTATGTGGACGCTGTCTGTCAGGTGAGACACGAACAGGTAGGCGACTTCCATAATGGTTGGGGGCAAATGAAATAGATAGGCATTTCTCATAAGTATCATACATAGAATTAGATTATACACCACCCGAGAACTAATATGCACGGCTCGATATTGGGGCTTCTACCGCTCAACATCTCCTGAACTGTGTACCTCAAACGCGACGGTCTTACTAATGCCGATCTGTTTCGTGTCCATCTCATCAAGATCAATATCCGAAGAAGCGTTTCTGTGGTCCCTGCGACTAATGATGCGCTCTTGTGAACTTGTCCTGTCACCGGTCGACTCTCCTCCCCGAACCTCAACAATGTTCTCGCCTTGCTGGGTTGTGAGGACAATATCGCCGCCACGGCCATTCGCGAACTGTCGATGTGGATAGCCACCAGGCTGGTGTCGGCTTTGGCCTGATGAGCCGTAAACTTGGTTGTGAAAAACGACCTTTGATGCTAAGATGTCGATGCTGAGCTTGTCAGCGTGGTGGATTGAAGTGAACAAGGTAAACCTACATCATCATTACTGGGAACATGCATTCCATACTGTACGCAAACCGATCAATCTGTGAAGCAAGATTCGTCGCACTTTGTTCAGCATTTTGGAAGGAATATGTGATAGCCCGTATGATGCCCAGTACTGCAAGAAGTGCCAGTCGGACCTCAGTACTCCGCATCAAGTATCTGAACAGACCAGCCTTGATAGCAGCGCTAAGTGACGTCGATTTCGCCGAGCTGAAGACTCGGAGGAGGAAGAAAGAACTAAGGCATTCCAAGAGGGCGATGAGGATGAAGTATCCCATATGTAGATGGTTGATCAATGACTGATCAGTGTCGAGGGCGTTCATTATTCGTCGGGCTCGGACAGCTGCAATTACCACGCGAATACCGGAGACGGAGATGATCATGAACCAGAATCCGGTGGCGAAGATGATCCATTGGCGACCACGTAAGACTCGACTTAGGATGATATAACTGTAGAACGAAAGGCCAGCCTCTTGAACCTGCGACAGCAATACATTAGCTCGAATCGAATATCATGAAGCACTCGGCAACGTACCAGCCACAGAACATCGGCGAACACGGAGGCTACAGCCTTGGTCGTAGTAGAGTTACCCTCTTCATAGAAAGCATAATAGCAAAGCCCGTTGGCTATAGCGCCAGCAGCAGACGTGACGATCGGAACGATAGAGACAGGACCAAAGCTCGTGATGCCAGCGACCATAAGACCAAACAAAACATTAGCTATCCCGATCGTGCTGAGGATCGACCAGCTCAGCTCGTAGTAAACAGGGTCGTCCATAGTGTATGTGCGATCGTCGTCGTGTCGGAAGTAACCATGGTAAGTCGGGGAAACCTTGCAAACAAAGCAAAAGGGAAAAAACACGACACAGACGAGGGGCGGCTAAGCTTAATAGCGACTGTCACAATGGGCCTCTTTACCCCGTGGAGGGATTCCGGGGTAGACCGATCTGGAGTGTTGGTGATCACGTTAGCGAAGGGGGGTACCCCAGAGTGGACTGATTGATCCGTCCATTTTGGGGGGGCATTGGGGGGAAGTGACAATATAAGCTGAACTGTTTGTCTGCATGTTTCAGTTGATTGTGAGTGAGATATTTAATTGAGGATCCCTCCGCACTCAGCTGGTGGGACAACTTTGGGATCCGCAGAGGCGAAGAGAAGACCAGATGAAGATGCATCAGCAGGGAAGAGGCTGTTCTGGCAAGTTGCTGATTGAAGCGCTAGAAAGGCAGGGTAAACTAAAACGGTAGCAGACCCGGCCGCTAACCAGAGGTGTTCAGCCACTGTTGGTTGCTATTTGCCAGCAGCTCACAACCAACACGAGAGTACGCGGATTTGCATTTCTCCACCGTTGTTATGTGCTGTGCCTCGCTGCGTGTGCGTTGCATCCTGCGCGTGGAAACCTTTTTCCCTTGTCTAGCCTGGAATCCTTCGTCTTTTTTTATCCCTGGCACTGGCTTTTGTTGGTTCGGAGTGAATGCTGACACCGGGTGGCTTGGTTGGGTTACCCGCTGAAGAGTTTGGAGTCGTGCGGAAGGTCGTATTTCCCAATATTGAACCGAACTGACTCAACTTGTTCCGAGGATGGAAATTGAAGAGAATGTGCCTCTTGGTCTGTGTCATTTGAAAACTCCGATTTGACAGTTTGCGTTGAAACGTTTGAGGTGATGTGATGTGGAGAGTGGCTTCTCCAATATTAATTTAACCCCCGCTGCAAGCTTCGTGACATGAGGTTCCGTCTTCTGGGATTTCGCGTTTCGCTTTTCAGACTCGAATTTGCGTTATTCCTAGAAGAAAGTATTTTATACAGTTGAGAATTATATACCCAGGGATGGAACACGAGCGCCTGTCAATGTTTGACAGTGCAACCATCTTGACAGGAGGTTGTGTACCATGTTGTCTCTGAAGCGTTACAATCCTCTTCAAGGATGGCTTGCCAAGGCTGAAGGATTTGCTTCACCCCAGAATCTCAATGACCGGTTTCAGTCACCGGAAATTACTAGACACTTCCCCGACATATGTTCTCGAAGCCTTATTAACGTTATGCGAAAAACTGATATCGCCAATGATTTCCAATACGACCTCGGTAATCGACGGTCATTTCAATTGAGCGAGCGGGTTTCTGTCCGAAAGAACGGGTCCCATCAGATCAGTCGTATTTCCGATCTACTTCCGGATCTTCAGACTCCATTTCTTCTTATCACGAAAATATCATTGGTAACGTATGACGCACTCGAAGCCAACTACCGTCGAAATGTGGGAATTCGTTAAACTATTCGGCCCGCTAATGTTATCTCCATGACAAATCTCGCCAGAATGTGATTTTTAATAAATTCTCGCCTCTGTCATATTGTGCTTTTTGGGCAGTGAAAGATGCAATCGCTTCTGCAGTATCGAAGGGCTGGTGCTGCAGCTCAGGCGCAGATTGATCGTGATATTGGCAAGGCGAGACAGCACACGACATCCGACGCTGGGCGCGATATCGAAGCTGCACGGGAATGTGGAAAGTCTTTGGATGAGAAGGACGAGCCGAATCCTGGGCGGCTGCCTCCTATCACGGAGGCAGATACTTATGCTTCGAGCGATGACATCCCCGAGCAGTCGCTGCAGCAGATTGTAACGGCACAAACCATTCGACAATGCATGTCCGGGGGAATTGCTCTGGGCCAGGTACTCACAGGAATCAATGTCCAAGATCACAAGAACGACAAAGGCCACGAAGGAAAGGTTTTCGTGGTTGGTTGGGAGGGTCCAGACGATCCTCTTGATCCTCACAACTGGTCCGTTGGAAGACGGATTGGCGTGACGCTGCAGATCTCCATCATTGCTCTTTTTGTCGGAGCAGCATCCGGAATTGATGCGACTGTTCTTCCGCAAGCTGCAGAGTCACTTGGAGTCAGTGAGGTTGCTGAATCTCTCGCAACGGGTATGTCTCATGCTCTTTCTCACCGCACTATGGAAGCTAACATTTTCAGGCCTTTACTTGGTTGGGATGGGCCTCGGTTCACTAATAGCAGGCCCCTTCTCCGAAACATTTGGTAGAAATGCAGTTTACATCTTCTCCATGGCAATCTTCATGATCTGGATCATGGCATCAGCTCTCGCACCCAACTTTGGTGCGCAAATCACGTTCCGCTTCTTGGCTGGCTGCTCAGCTTCAACACCGCTTGTTTGCTCCGGAGGTTCTATCGCAGATATGTACAACAGTCTCGAAAAGACCTGGAGCTTTCCTCTGTATGCTGTAGCTGGTTTTGGTGGACCGATGCTTGGTGCTGTAATGGGCGCTTACATCGGACCATCGAGCGCTGTGAGCTGGCGATGGACTGAGTGGACTATGCTTATAGCATCGGGGCTTGTTCTTGTACTCGTTATGCTCTTCATGCCTGAGACTTACGGTCCACTTCTCTTGCAGTGGAAAGCAGCTCATTACCGGCGGATCACTGGAGATGACCGGTTTCGATGCCAGCATGAGATTGCTGATGCTAGTCTCTTCAGTAGACTCAAAGTCAGCATGACGCGGCCCTTTCTGATGCTGACTGAACCCATCATTATCGCCATGACGATATACATCAGTGTGCTGTACATTGTACTATTCACCTTCCTTGTCGGCTGGCCGTATATATTTGAGAAAACGTATGGCCTTGGCCAGGGACTCGCCAACATCATCTTCATCGCCATGTTTCTCGGAACGCAGATCAACTTCGCTTTTGTTCCTATCGTCTACCGTAAGACACTGCGAGCGACCCAGAACCAGGGAGATGACCACTTCAAGCCTGAAATACGTCTCTGGTACGCCATGCTCGGTGCAGCTGCTGCGATCCCCATCTCGCTCTTTTGGCTCGGTTGGACCAACTACTCTAGCATCAGCATCTGGTCCGCCATTTTCGCCGTGGTCCTTTTCGGCTATGGCGTCACGGGTATCTTTATCTGCGTTTACATGTACATCATTGACTCTTACGAGATATACTCGGCATCGGCATTGACATTCGTGTCTTTGACGCGTTATATGATCGCTGGAGGAATGACAGTAGTGGGCATACCGTTCTACGAAAACATGGGCACCCACTATACATTGACCATCATGGCATGTTTCGCGGTGGTATTGGCGGCGATTCCTTACGTCCTGTACTTCTATGGACACAAGATAAGGGCAAAGAGCAAATATGCATTCACACACTAGATAGACAACCAACATTCAGGCTCCCAGATAGAATCAGTATTTATAGTTAGAAGGCACCTCAGATTATTCCTCGGCCAATTTCTGCAACATGTCGTGCAGCTTCCCGGCCACGAACCCAGGATTATCCAGTTGAATAAAATGACCCGCGTTCGGCACCTGGATAGGTCCTTCACTTCTCTCTGAGCTCGTCAATTTCGCCAGTCCCTCATTATAATGATGCCAGTAAGTATTCATGTAAGCCTGTACAGTCTCCCCAGGAATGTTGAAGTCTGTTCCTGTACGCTCTGCAAAGTAGTTGAAGTCATGTCCCAGAACAGTGATGTATGGGTCTTTGCCGTCGACTTTGGGAAGAGCTGGTGAGTCTGAGTGACCAAGAAGTTGAGTAAGGTTCTTTCGACTGAGACCTTCTCTTGAGCCAACGCTTGGATGAAAGCGCTTTGCGGTCTCTTCTCGAGCAACGCGTAGATTGTCTGCTGTGACCCCTGGCGGAAGACTGGCAGGGTCGAAGCCCTCAGAATCTGGGTTAGGGAAGACGGAGACGAAGTCCGTGTCTGTCAGGACACTGTCGAGAAGAAGGGCCCCAGCTACGGTGCCGGGGTACTCAGCAGCGTAGAGACGAGTCAGAGCACATCCAATTGAGTTTCCAATCAGCAAAAGCTTGGTGCTATCCGGATTGTCGATGCTCAGCCTCTCTTTCAAGATCTGTGTGATGAGCTGTCGGATATCCCGAACTACAGCCATGCAGTCATGTGCGTGAGTTGGATCCGCAGCTCCCTCATCCTTGGGATCACGATCAGTAGTCTGACCCTGTCCGAAGCGATCAAAGGTCAGCATTGCCGGAAGACCCTGAGGAGAGAGCTCCTTGAGTTTGTTCATTGTTGCAATCCATCCTGCCTGCGGTGCGCCGAGGCCATTGACGAAGACAATAAGAGCTGGGTTGGTAGGCTTCGTTGCTGTAGAAGCAGTGAAGCTGTAGGAGAGCTGCGCGCTTGGCTTGGTTTCCAGGCGGATGAAGTCGAACTTCAGAGTAGCCTGGTCTGCCATGATGATCTTGATGTTTTAGAGGCGAGAGGAGAAGTGGTCGTAAGCTGGAAGTCGGTGTCCTTTATATATTTCTCACTGTCAGCATTGCTGACGTCATCTGTGTGATGCTGATGAGGATTCAGAACTTTGAGAAACATCCGTTAAATCCGACTGAGCTTGAGGCTGTATTTCCGACCTCATATGTATGGTTATGGAAATAAATTGCATTACTAAAGAAGTGGCATCTTGGCGGCTTGGCGAAAGCCGAAATGGCTGGTAAGCGTCGCTTCATAAGCCAACAGTGTCCAAGGCAGGCTGACCATTCTGTTGCTCTCCCAGGCGTTTCTCCTCCTCCTCCTCCCTTCTACAAGCGACGCATTGCCCATCCTCATCATTGAAGTGCTCATCCATCTCCTGCTCACAGAAACCATGTGGCTCATTGGAACGACAACCCTTGCATCCTTTCGGCTTGTAAGTACAATCTCGAAGCTGCATTGTCGCGTCACACCAAGCACCGAACAATGTCGCGTCGCTTCCTGGGGTGATCTCCGATGTCCCACGCTCTTCTCTAGCGCAGATGTGTAGAATCTCAACAGGTTTCATGTTTTCGACGCCAGTCTTCTCCACGAGAACCCAACCTTCTCCTCCTGGAGCCAGTCCAAACGTCGGTGACTCGGAGTAAATCATGGCGGCAGAGACGTCCAGGTCAAATTTGACTTTTAGTAGCCCATTCTCTATAACGTCCTCCCAGGAGGATCTTTGTGCTGGTACGACGAAGATCCAGCTCTTGTAACGATCTCCAACGCTCCACCTATTTTCAACGAACTTCGTCGATTCACACCAAGATGGCACGATATGCGGAAGAGGTTCCATTCCTTGGATCTCCGTGGCCAGCTTTTCTTTTGCCTCGGCTTCCGACAATCCAGTCACAGCGTCGTCCTTCATCTTTCTGATAGCCTCTCTGCGGAACGCTTTCTCGCGGCGGTGATGCTCTATGCATTCTTCCACGGTGTCAAATCCCGTGTATACATCAATGCGTGGCCAATAGTTACGGGCATTACCCCACCCCTGAATAGCATCAGAATATAACAGAGAAGAACCCATGTCGTGAGGATCGAATTCCGGCTCACCCAGACAATACAACTGAATGCTTAGTTTCACGATGGCCGCGTCAGGGCCAGCTCGACTCGCGACAACGTCGTAATGGCGACCTGCATGGTCCTTGAATTCGCCATGGCTGGATTTTCCAATGAACACTTTGCATGGTGCTGCCCCGCCCGTAGACAATCGCCGCTCCGGAGAAGTCATTGTGTTGGTTCGTAGAGCCAAAAGGTGAAGAAGCGTGAGCTTGTAAGCAATAATTAGCGGTGAAATGGGGTTAGGCTACCAGCCCACAAAAGTCTGACTGTTCCCCAAGAAGAAATCACCGGTCTTACATGCAGTTACTCTAGCGAGACTACAAGCATGGCGTTGAACCATCGTAAGTGCGAAAAATTGACAGTATATTTAGTAAATGAATTTGGTATCGTTACGCTTTAAGCCATGAAACTCTCAACTACCTTTCCCTCCATCTTCAATGTCTGATTAAGATAAAACTTTCCCGTACCATTAACTACTCAGAATCCTTCTCCTGGTACAGTGGTGGTCCAGGCCGGAGATCACTGTAGCAGGGCAAACTCTCCTCCTCAACATGATCCGAAGGCCTGGCAAAGTCGCTCAACACGACCCGATGCTCAGATCGAAGGATCCGACCTACTCCACTCCTGACAGATAGATCTGGGTTGCCTTGGGGATAAATCTCCTTCATCAGCTGTAGCTCTAGCACCAGGGAATGGGTGACCGATGTGTCGCCGACATCGCCGGTATCTTGGGTGAACCTGGAGGCTTTCTTGATAAAGAAGGGAAGCTCCATGCTGAGTGTTCCTGCAGCGTCGTCCGTGGTCCACCCGTCGTAGAACGAAGATTCGCCTATAGTAATTGTCTTCTTTTGTGCGTGGCTCTTTTCGTCTGCTTGACATTCTTGTGCGTGCTGCGAACAAGCCACGGCTGTGCTCTTGATGTTCTCCTGAAGTATCCAGGTGCCTTTACATACACGCCAGAACTGAATGTCCTCCCCATTGTCAGGACAGCTTCGAAGGCCGCTCATAGTGAGTTTCACATAATTCTTGCCACTAGGGTCAAGGACAGGATCGAAACTGCAGTCGACCTCGATTCCAGCAGCTTGGTATATCCGAGTTGATAATAAAGGTTTACTTGGCACTGGTATTGATCTTGCGACGGGAAGAGTGCGGTTGAGTGTGATGATCTCTGGCAGTTTTGACAGTGATCCTGTTCGTCGTATGGATGTTACAGCCTGGAATTCGTATGTGACGGAAACAAGTGACGTATCCATAGAGGGAGGTACATAACTTGGCACTTGGTAAGAGAAAGGATGCGTGTAATTGTTGCAGTCAAGTGAGGTCGTCGTCGTAATGAAATGGCAGCGCTTGAGCTCTATTACTTGGTGCTTACATGCTTTGCATGTTCTCTTGAAAGGCTTCTTGTTAACCACATGAACTCGCAACGTGGCAAAGAGGCTATCAACTTCGATAGCTTCTTCAACGTTGAAAAGTAGTGAGCCCGAGATAGTCGAGCCATCGGTAGCATCGTCATTGACAATGACGATCGGAGAGGTATCAATTTGGCAGTCGAGAGATGCAGGAGGCCGATTTGGTGATTTCTGCGATCTCTTCTTGAACAGTGGAGGAGCCAGTGACTGTGGCCTGATCAACTGGGATAGGCCTGTCATGATGTCGGTAGTTGCTGATAATCTGGGGTTCTGCAGGTCAAGAATATCTGGGGAATGAGAAATGAAGAACAGGACAGGTGATTAATGCTGGAAGTCGATTGTAAATGCTTGAGAAAGAATGGTAAGAAGAATCAAAATTAAATACTGCTCATACGATTTATTGTAAACGAATAGTTCGGTCATGGTGCCAGAGATCCACCATTTCAATGCCCGGTTCGAATTGCCAAGAAGAGCTTTCACACACTTTCGTGATGATTCGATATGAGCTTGGCATAAACACTAAGCCTTATACGGTAATTCATACCGACATCTCAAGAGATCGACTGCGGAGTCCGGCAGCTCTCGATACTTCCATTCAATCAATCATCAAACATAGCGGAATTAAGCATTTGTCAAGTGGACTTCTTGCGGTAGCTAGACCTGGGCTTTCTAATTTTGGATCTCATCAGGGCCCATCATTTTTGCTTGTTTGAGTCTCAGTATTCGAGGTACACTGGAAGCAGAGCCTTTCCCGTCTGTGGTGCAAAGCCAGGCACATTCGGGATCAACATGAGTGATTCTTCCGTCCGCGCCCTTGACATGACAGCCATTAACCCAAAAGCAAAATCCGGATGCCTTCCGCAGTATCAGCCATATATGGCGCCTTGCTTGATGAATTGTGATAGACAAAATTTGCCATTGTATTGCCAGACCGATTCTTCGCCACCGGTGGAGCGTCCACAGGTCGAGTTAGCGTCCCCGATACCGCTATTCCTAAACAGGCTCTCAACCACGACATGATCTCAGCTTCGCGTTGACAAACCAATTCTGGGCACTTCATCACTCAACCTCACCCCTTCATCACCGCATTCCATAATAACGTTACCTACGCGTCGGCATGATCTGACCTCAGCAATGTCGGATGTTCCGCCCCGTTCTCCCGGTAGAACAGCATCGGGCCAGCCCCGCAAACCCCGGACAAAGAGCTTCTCAGGCTGTTGGACATGTCGCGCCAAGCATGTGAAATGTGACGAAGCCAAGCCGGAATGTAATCGCTGTCAGAAGGCTGGTGTTGAGTGCGAGGGATATGGAGTACGAATATCTTGGGCTTCGGTGAGGAACCCGACGACCTTTAGAAGGGGAGGGAGGAAGAGAAAAGCTGCGGCAAGACTACGCCAGTCGAGAGACTTGGAGTCCATTGGGGAGAGTCTCTCTGAGCAAGATGGCCAATCATCCAATGGCCCAGAGGAGAGTGACAACGGTGACGGTCTTTCGAATGAGGGGCCTTCTGATCTACCGTCAGAAGCTCAGTCTAGCAATACGCCATACTTTCTCGATCAGCACTTTCCTCTCGACCAAGGTCCTTTCACCGGCCATTTGAACACGCGGATATTCCATTCGTATGAGCTCTTGGGTCAAGGCCTCACGACAGGTCCTCCATATGCTTCCCTTCAGCCTGCGCAACCTCAACTTCCCATGCTGCAACTGTTCGACCAGAACCCCATCCCTCAAGACGACATCAATACCCATAGCACGTCAACGCCCGTCAGCCTCGGTGATGTTAGCACAGGCTCTTTGCCATTGCCTGGAGTATCAGAACTTGTCTCACACACATCATCTCCACTCGATACTCCAGGCCAAAGACGCAAGATCACACGTCACCTCGATATTCTTCCTGATCCGGCTCTTCACTGCGAGCTTCTGCAGCACTGGACACTCAGCCTTTGTGACTCACTAAACCCGGTGCCTGGTCATCTCAACCCGTTACGGAGCGCAATGATGCCCATCGCCCTAGAAGGCAGCCGCACGGACTCGGAAAAGTCAACGGGCGCCACGGCATTGTTTCATTTTATCTGTTCAGCGTCAGCATTCCATCTCGCAAAGAAGAGAGAGTGCGAAGAATCGAAAGGATCTCTTGAGAACGTTGCTTTAGAACACCACAATATCGGCATTACTCATCTGGCCAAAAACATCCAGCTATCTAAAAACGGTGCTGATTGCGTGTCACTACTAGCATCCATCATCATCTGTATCTACAATGAGGCGGTGACGCTGCCGACAACGTTCTGGCGGTTACACTTTCGTGGCGCTGTTGAATGGGTCAATCATATTGATCCGCAGGTTTGGCACAAAAGTGACGCAGCTTCAAGTCTGTATCAGATGTTTCGGAGTATGGCCACTGTCGTGCAAGCGCAGTTACTCTTTGATAATCAGGAAACCTCATACTGGAAATTTACTAACGACTTTGGTCCTCAGCCTGAGCCGTATACTCTGTACGAGTCGTTTGGTCTTCCTCAGCCAGTGTACGAGGGTCTTCGCGCGATGAATGCCCTTCAAATGCGGAAACGGTCTTCTACTGAAAGTGATCCTTCTCCCGATGAATTAGACCGGCTAGAGATGGAACTTTATCTATCGGCACCTAATAGACCTGAGACGTCAACGGCAAAAGATTATGCCGATCTGATCTACCACCATGGCTGCATCTTCTACTACGCCGCCTTAATTCACTTGAAACGCAATTTGAAGGACATGCCAATGGATGCGGTGCGTCCACTTGTTGAGAAATCACTGCCACATATTGAAGCTCTACCTACCTGCACGAGTCAACGATTCTCACCAATGATCTGGCCCGTTGCTATTATAGCATTTGAGACAGGCGATACGACAATGCAGCAGCGAATGCTTCATACTCTCGCGTTCTTTGAGGAGAGATCAGAGCTAGCGATCTGGTCACAGATGACGCATCTTGTAAAAGAGCTCTGGGCGTTGAGGAAAAGAGAGGGCGCTAATATCAAGTGGCATCAGACTGCACTGGGAAGTATGAGTGATAGCTTCATGTTGCTATGAATAGGCTGAGATGCCGATAACGCTTGTGACGTGGCCATAGCTTCCCGTTTATCGGAGTCGTGCCGTCCCGTCGGTGCGCACTCGTCACCAATCGCTCGCCCACGTTATGGATTCTTTTACGTGGATTCACCTGAATTACCCCAACGTGATGCAGTCTTTCCCCGCAGAGAGAAGTCAGATGTGTCGTGTGTATTTACAAAAATGGCAGCTCGAGCGCGAGGCTCGGGAGTTGGATGCCGTGAAGTAATTGCTTGACATCAACCCCCTCACAATGTTATCGACGCACGTTGCCCTTTGTCAAGGGTGACAGGAATCCCTGTACAAAGTTTTCTAGCCATTTTACAAGCTATGTTCAAGCACTTGTCCTTCTCAAAGTTTATTCCTCAGTGGCTCGAGAACGCGAGCCAGAGCACAGGATTCGTCGGTACGTCCTGAAACAGAGTTACAAATCAACCATAAAATTGCAACGCAACAGTAATTGAAGCGCCATAGCCAGCTTTTTAATTGTGTGCCTTAAAATCTGACGGCCTGTGACGTTGAGCAGATCTGCCACGTTTGCAGATCTTTCGTGGTCAATTGCCAAAACGGGTTTACGCACTAACAAGCCTTGACGCGCCTCGATGGGGCATCCAAGTCAAGAATTTTACAACATGAATAATGCCGAAAACATTGATGTCACTTGGTGACCAAGTATCTTCTGGATATAAAAAATGGATATCCCATGGCTCTGATCTCCTCCACATTCTCTCCACAGAGTCATATACACCAAAATGTCAGGCAAAATCATCATCCACGCAGTCAGACACGCCCAGGGCTATCACAACCTGGGTGAAGAATTCTTTCACCTGAGGGACCCCGCACTAACGCCATTTGGCCAACAACAATGCATCGAACGACGAAAAGCCTCGTTTCAGGATCAGTCCAAGTTCAAACTCATCGCATCATCGCCTATGATGCGGACCCTGCATACGACAAGTCTAATCTTCGATGATGCCATTCAGACACAGGACATCCTTGCTATCCCGGAGGCACAGGAAATTTCTGATCACGGCTGCGATATCGGAACAGATCCTACTCTTCTCAGAGAGATGACGTTGCGGAATGAGTGGCCTGTTGACTTGAGTCTGGTGCCAGAGGGTTGGAATGATAAGAACCTCTATGGACCGAATAGTCCTGTCACGGGTGCCTGCGCAGCACGTGCTCGCACAGTAAGAAGAATACTTAGAGAAAAGGGCATGGCTTTGAGTCGAGACACCAACGAGGACATTCACATTGCTCTAGTTGCTCACGGAAGCTTCATGCACTATTTCAGCAATGACTGGGAGAACAGCACCACTGGATGCGGTACAGGTTGGAAGAATTGCGAAACAAGGCGATATGTGTTTCAAAACGACGACTGGGACGAGAATGCTTGGCTTGTTGAGACCGAGGAGAGCAGATTAGCTCGGGGCATGAAGGGTCCCGCTCCCTCTGCAGAGGAGCAACGGAAGCTGTATGAGAAGACCATGGTTGGATGGGTTGATCAGGGACTCCCGGACATAAGATACCTGGAGACAGCTTCGGTCATGCCGATACAGGAGCATTCAAGGTTGTAAGATGTACCGCAGATGGATATGTTTTGCATGTGAGGAATGATAGAAGAGATGGACGAGAGTATAATGACCGAATACTCGCTATAGCAGTAGTGTGAGCAGATAGATGCTATCCGAGTTTTAGACATAGAATAATTGCTTTTTCTCGCTGGCCCAAGGGAACGAGAATTCTTCGCATTATCAGGCGGGATGAGTGGTCCAAATCACGTATCAGAACTGTGCATGATGATCATGCTGATCATGCTGATAATCACATCTCTTACCTTTTATGAAATTTATACAACAATCACCATTGGCATACAGGTATGAAACTGCAGTGACAAAAGATATGTACATAACGTCGTGTCTAAGTAATGTTCTAACCCTATTATTATACAAACAAGTAAAATTCAGTATGAGCCTCTCTCATGTCCTCCGAGGCGGTGGTGGCGACAGTCCCTGCTGTGCAGCCTCGTGTTCAACAGCCAATCCCATATTCGAGTGTGCCAACTCAATGCTTCTCGCACTCCTTGCACTCTCACTTTCCCCTCCAAGGGGCCAGCTATCATCTCTTGTAAACTTCATCTCCTCCCTGTTGAACTTGTACTTGATATCAGGTCTTCCATCTTCGAGATCATCTGGTGAAGGCGGATCATTCTTGCCCCAGAAGTCGAACTCTGCTGGTTCTTGTTCCTCGGGGATGTTGCGTAGTTCCATGCCGTCGGGGTTGTTGTTTAGAATGGGAGGATGACCGGGTGTTAGGGGGCCGGTGGAGATGTGCTTGCTGCTGCGTGTCCATGTCCAGCCGGAGCCTTTGCGTTCGCCGGTTTGGGAGTCGAGACGGCGGGAGGTGTATGATGTGTGAAACTTTTTGAGGATGGGGCGGAGAATGGGTATGCATTGCACCATGATTGTTCCAGCAACTTCTGATGAGTACCAAACTTGTGACATGCCGTTGCGCCCTGGAATTTGTGAGTGAAGGTTGTAAGACTGAGATGAGAGGACTTACAGATGTAGTAGGCATCACGGCCATTTCCTTGGTCCTTCCAGCTAACTCGAATAGCCGAGACGATAGCAATACTAGACTGGGGTTAGAAGTATGTTCTTGGCCGTTGTTCTCTCTTGACTTACATCATTCCCAGGCTCATTGTGAAGCAAAGGCCAATCTTTTCAGCCTTCTTCATCTCCAACCCTCTCGTGATAAGCCAAGGGAAGCATGCAAACACGAAATCCATAATGATGTTGTAAACTGCACCCCGTTAGTATCCTCCAGCACATCTCGTTGTCCACGGTCACTCACTGTTGCCACCCTCCTTGAAGTCATTTCGGAACTTGGAATCCAAGCAGAAGTCGAATCGATACCAGTTGTCGTACGTTGGCTTGCCGCAGACTTTAGCCCATTGGAAGAAGACCTTGACGATCATGTAGGCGTTCATGCTGGCAATACAGAACCAAAGGATCCATTTCTGCCAGCGGTTACTCATTCGTAATAGTGTTACCGCGAAAGCTGTCTTTGTCAATGCTTGGCCGATCAGTGTTCCGCATGACGAGACGTTGATGAGTATATGCATTCTGTCGTCCCATTGTTGTGATGAGTCCTTGAGAACATAGCCGTTTCCGAATTCCCAGACGATAAGACTGTTGTTGGCGAGAAGGATGAACTGGATCTGTTAGGATGCAGCTTCGCTATGCTGGGACGATGTGTACTCACCCATGATACCAGGAGGATATAATCGTCGTACCACATTCCATGTCTCCTCGTAATCTTGACGTACAACCTCAACCACAGAAAGAAAGTCGCTCCCGCGAACAGAGACCATAGCCCGGCGTTCAACTCGACATAGGGATTGACAAAGGTATGGACGGGTCCGTCATCTTGGTCGTCGCGAAGCCTTAGCTTCATCGCTCACATTTCCTCCTCGGCGGCAACAAGATACCCGATGTTTCGTTTGGCGAATGCAGGTACAGATTCGAGAAACCAACAACAAAACAGAAAAGGTATCAAGAACAGCTAGAAAAAATCGGGGGAGCCACAAACGTAAAAGAAGGATTCTGGACCAGCACCCCCTGGTCCTGCATGGGATGGGGTTCGCTCTTGTGCTGGGTGACGAGCATACGCGAGATGTATTCGCCCCTGCTTGGGATAAGCCTAACACTCGCTTGGCTAAGTAACCCTTGCAAACTAATACGTTACGGGGTCTACCTTAATCGGATACTGGGGCCGCGTGGTGAGCTTGTTCGATGTCGAAAAGGCCTCTGTGGCGGAGATGCCGCGTGGACAGACTTTCGTATTTTCTGTTTCTTGAAACCCGAAATTGACGTAATAGACTCAGCTCAGGCCTTTAAAACACTCTTAATATCTACCGAAACATGAGTTATGCTTTTTTTCGCCATCGGGTCTGGGATGCAGGATGTTGCTTTGTCGGAAACGAACTCCACGGACCTGACACGATCATCACGAAAAGGCAGTTTCACGCACACGGTACACGGCTCTAAAAGAGCCTATCAGCCCGAGGAAATCGTAAAAGCAAGGCCCGCCCATCGTCCGGGGTTGCCAAGTGGCTTTGTCTCCGTCTCTTTTCGTTGTGCAGATAAAAAAGTGAAACGACGAAGTGATTCCTATTGCAGGATGAGGCCCCTGTCTCGGGAATATGTCGAGGCTTCCTATACGTGGTTTAACTAAACCCTTGATCGGTCACCCCTGACAAGGACGCTTGGACGATTTCGTCCTTGCGGGACCATGTGGTTTGTTTTTAGAAGAACGAGAAAAGTTCCAGGCTGTGTGTCACTAACTAAACTGGTCATTACTTTCTTTTGCTTCCGCGGGGCAAGCTTGATCAAGGAAGAGGGGGAGAAATGCGATCATTGTCCGTGACCTGTTTGAGTATGATCCTGGTGACGTGATGCAAAAGTGTCTGCATTGGATCGGTAGATTATCACATTGGCGCCGGGGGACAAAACTGATTGTGGATCGAGGACCGTTGAGAAGCCCGGGGCCGAGAACATTCCGCAAATTAATGAGATTGAAAGGAACATTATAAGCTGAGATATAGGGAGGACGGGTCAGCGATTAACTCTGATTAATGATGCATTTGTACTGGAGCCAATCACTCTATCTGCGATTCCCGTCGTACGTTCGCTGACACATACTGTACAGTCCACAAGGTTATCGGCCGAAGTCCCAAATGTCCGACCCCGATTCAAAGTTCCTCATTCAATGTCACTGTATTCTTCGCCTCACTCGCGAAAGGCCCTAACTAACACCCTGGCTGTTTTACTTCAGCTCATAGCCTAACCCGCGGGTCCGCGATTCCAGCGCCGTGGTTCCCGGGATCCCAAGGTCCGTCCGCGCATCGACCATCAGACCGTTTAGTGAAACACAGACTACCAATCGCCCACAAAACGACGTTATTTTTCAATATTCAGGAACAGCGAGCGGGGAGAGCGGGGCCAGCAAAAACGACACTGGCAATCGTAAAGCAAACCATGCGTGTCCAAAAAAGCAAGGGGAGGGACGCGGAAGCCCACGCGGATATAGGGCCAGGATCAAGAATAAGAATAAGGTGGGATGCACTGCACAAAAGTAAGATCTGACAAGAGGAATGCTAATTAATTAATATCACTTTTGGGTAACTGTGATTACGGTGCTATTTCCCTACCCTGTCTTGCTCTTGGTGCGAGCGACGACGACCACGGCTCTTACGACGCGGGACTTGTCGAACCAGTTGAACAATCTCCCTGCTAATTTAAAACCGCCCATTGTGATGCCGTATTCTGCTAACAATTTGTCTTGGCGATCGAGGAATTTGACCAGGCCTGAAAAGACATCGTCTGTGATCTCCTTAATCGTGATCTCGTTGCGGTCATACCCGCACTCCACCAGTTGATCTCTGTACTCTGTCTCCGAGAGGAAGGTTTTGAGTGGGCAGCCCATCATTTTTCCGATGAGTCTAGCCCTCCAGATGTCCTTGGTGGAGGCTTTCTCGTTGAGAAGGAGATCGAATGCCATGTAATTGGCGTCGAGCTCTTTGGCGGCGTGTGAAAGAACGGGTTTTCGGGACGGAGAGAAATGGTAGATACAGTCGAGAGCAAGCAGCCATCGCTCAGTATACTTCTCATCAGCCAGTGAATAAACAGCCTCTCTGATCTGGGGACTCCAAGTCTGTGGTTTCGCAGCATCAGCGCGGAAGAGGCTGAACGCCTCCGCATCAAATGCAGTCCCCGCCTCAGACAACTCGCGATAAATCCTGCGTCGCGACGTCTGGACCTGCGCATCATTAAGCGTAAGCCCAACATAGCGAAAATCCCTCCAGCCCTGCTCCGTAGCCGTCCTCGCCAACTGCCAAGTCTGGTCACCACATCCGAACCCCAGATCTAGAATGGCGAGGGAACCGCGAGGACTAGCTTTACCAGGTGCATCACCCGACAGCCCGGCGGCGCTCACAACCTGCTCGAGCAGTGCAGAGGCAGCCGCGGGGAGCGTGTCAATTGGCTCGCCTGTATGGGTTTTCCTGGGAGAAACGTCAATGGATATGTGATTGAGGCTGCAGAAATGTGGCTGGGCTTACCAGTATCCCACGTTCATCCACATGGATGGTGGTCGCGTTGTGATGTTGAGCTTCCAGTGTCCCAGGCCGTAGATATCGCTCATTCGCATCACCACCAAAGCAATGATGCCAGCGATGGCCAGGGCGGTGATGAGCCCCGCGGCAAAGCCAAGACCAAAACTGTCTTGATCGAAGAACATGGTGTCGATAGCGATTGCGGTCCGCGCCGTGAGCTAGCGGCTGTCAATTGTGATGAAGAAAGATGGGTGACATTTCATGGTCGCTCAATTTACGCACTGATTTCACCCACTAACTACAACTTCGCTAAATGACTAATTCCAGTACAAATTAATTAAAGTTACTGCAATTGTAGCGGTTGGATTATGGCATTCGAGGTGATAACGCAAAGAGAAATCTGCATTTATCTATTATTCTAGTCATTATTCGTCATTAATTCTGTTCCCACGGAATCGCTACGCCAAAATCTTGAGCTACCCTAATGGCCGACACAACACACCCTTCCAGCAGCACCATGCCATCCCAGCACCATGCACCAGCGATCCACACATTATCCTGTCCATTGACCCAAGCCATGGCCTCATCATCCTCGCTCTTCTTCGATCCCGAATCCCCTAGCAATTTCTGAACGAGAGCCTGGCCCTTGGTGTTTCTGAGGGTTCTAGTAAACTTGGCCTTTTTGATTGCTTCTGGCTGTGCCTCTTCGCGTAGGGGACAAGTGCTGACAACGACTCCACTGGGCATGGCGTGAAGAGCCTCTGTGCGAGGGCTTCCCACGTCGGTGAACATCGTCCGCAGGGTCAAGACCTGGGCTGCTGAGGTGTCTTTTGAATGGTGCATGCAAGCGATGGATTGACGGGAGCTGGCATCATCGGTGTCGACGACGCTGATTCCCGCCTTTTCCGGCTTCAAAACAGAGCTTTCGACTTGACGGGTTGGAAGCTTCGCCAATGTAGACCCCAGCGGTTTGAAGATCCGGCCAGCGACATCAGGGGAGACGGAAAGGACAACGCGGTCGAAGACTTGCTCATGGATGCGCCCAGATGCGTCAACGGTAGATTGCCAGCGAACCAGCACGGTACCATCGACCTGAGGCACAGCTTCGATCACACGACTATTGAGGTTGACATCCTCCAGTCCCTCTGTCAATTTGGCCTGGACCTGCGAGACTCCGCCGCAGACAGCGTAATGTTGCTTGCCATGCGAAAGCTTCTTGTAGTTGACGATGTCGCTCGCGGGGAATTGGAGCAGCTCTTCGTGTGTGCACGTCGCTACACCGCTCAGAAGCGGAAGCAGATAGCGCGATGTATATCGTCGGGGTAAACGTATGCGATCGAAGTATTCGGCAACGGTCTCGCTGTATCCGGAAGATGTGGTCTTCAGTGGCGCGACAAGGAAGCATGCAATCGTGAACCAGAATTGGCACACAATCAGGAAGACAATCTCGATAAAGTGCGCAATCACAGCGCGATTGCCCGGCCACGGCGGCGGTGTCTGGTGCAAGTTCGATGCATGAATGAAGTATGTCTCGTTATCGCTCCCCTTGACCGGGACTGTTCCATCGGCGCTCGTAGCTGCTTTCGCAAAGACAAAAAGGAATTTGATTGGATGCAGCGGGATTTGAAGATGTTGATACATGCGCATCAGGTTATGGTAGTACCCGTCGGCGCTCGCGCGCATCGGCAGATCGATTCGTTCAGCATCGTCGTATTTCTCGTTCTTAATCGTAACAGAAGCAGAATCAAAGGATATTCTGTCGCCCTGGAGGGAAACGTTATTGTTAGCGAGAGGATTCAAACCCAGGGCGAAGGATCTCGGTTGTCGTTGACGACGTGGCGCACCTGTTCGAACAACGTCACCCTATAACGGTCTCCCTTAATAAGATAAGCACTACTAAGACCGGCGAGACCAGTGCCTATAATAGCGACTCGACTTTTCGTATGCTTGTCGTTCATGATGATGGTGTTTTGTACTCTTCTTTACTTACTTAACATTGGAATCTTTGACCGTTCTTGATGGAAATTTGCAGAGAATGTCACCTGCTGGTCCTACCCTGTTTCCGACAGTGAATGGCTCCAAGGGAAAAATGAATTGAATATTCTGATTGGATCATTTTACGCTCAGACGGTTCCACAGTTCACAAACGTTGAGTGCCGAGGCTTGTTGTTGTTGGCGAGGTGCTAACCAATAATTCAGCAGTGAATGAGCTGATCTCCGGGAAAATCGGCGCCTCCAAAGCTGAACGCATGTGAAAGAGAGTTCGGCATCCTAACTATCCGCTGTATCTTCGTCGATCGCGATCTTGCTGAAACTTGACAAATGTCATGACAGCGAATGAGACCGTCAAGAGTCGTTATATTGAACCTCTCCACGCTGAAAGTGTCTGGTGTGTCGGATACGGCAGTGCTCAGCGCAACGTGGCAATGGGCCAAGAACTGTGGGCGCTATAAGCACCTACTCAAACTGCGTCACAGCGGGTCCAGGGAAGCCAAATACTTTCTAGAACGTCTTGCGATATGCGATTGCCTGTTGTTGGTTGACCGATTCTTAGCGATCCTGTCATAAGAACCTAATAGATACTTTCGAACCAACAACTCAGGAGTAGGGAAAAGTGGCATAATGTTGCAAAACTTGTTCCTTCGGCGCTTCAAGGTTCTGTAACTGCAGTGTTTCGGCAGCTTAACTACCAGAGGTGGGGATTGAAGAGTTTTAGGCCGCACTGGCCAAAACGTCCAGGTCAATGAGGATTGTTTGAGCATTAGCCGTGAGGTCGACAGTCGCATAACAGTTTATCACGTCAAATGCTGAAGATACACTGAGCCGACTGGATCTACAGAGTAACGAAGGCAGCTTCAATGGACGAATGGAAATGTCAACTTCACAGCAGCAACCTACCAACAGCAACAGCAACCTAAACTTTGGTGGCCTCCACTCGCTTGACAGCTGCCAACAGGCGGCACGGCCCCCGAACCCCTGTTGAAGATTCAATGCCCAGTGACCTCACCATTTAGCGACAATCTATCATCTCCAACCTTCGCCCTATACTTCCTCATCAGGGTTTCACAAAACTGCTGTCTGCAGGTTCCTGACCGTATTCGTGAATGTGATGCAGAGAGGTTGAAAAACTTGGGAAAAATGCATAGTAAATGGCCGCGCGACGATGAATGAAACAGTTCCTGAATCAACCTCTCACGTCCAGGATCTCCTCGGATAGGGCGGCTGGGTCGGATACCTTCTGATCACGAGCGCTTATAAATCTAAAGATTGGTAAGCTATCGATATGAGACGAGGCCACGCAGTTTGGATCCTTATGCTTTGGGGTAGGTTGAGGATTGTGTTTTGCCGTATGGGCTGCACTCATGCTCTAGTTGATCTAAGACACTGCCAGCGGCTGAACCTATATTCTATAGACTAAAGACTATTCCTCCTTGAACACATCATACTTGTACTTTGACCCAGTGTGATCATCCCGGAGCCCAGATTGACCAATGCCATAGACATTCTCTCGCAGAGTATGACCCCCTTCACTAGGTATTTCGTGATACAAGCCCCTTCTTCGGAGCTCTGGCACTAGTAGTTCAACCAGATCCTCAAAAGTCCCTGGCGTGGTAACATAACCAACATTGAAGCCATCCAAGTCTCCCTCCTCGATCCAACGCTCCATCTCATCAGCAACAGTCTGAGGACTTCCAACAGAGACTGGTCCCAGTCCACCGATGCCAGCCTTCTCGGCAATGACTCTTGGCGTCCACTTTGGAACATGTTCACTGGTGACAGTGAATGCATCGAGAAGACTTTGAACCTTGTGCTGCTCTAGAGAGTCCGCAGAGGTGAGTTCTTGGTCAAGTGGAATCTTGGATAAGTCGATGCCAGTCCATCCGCTGACGAGAACTAGTCCACCAATAGTCGAGGCGTACTTCTGTAGTTCCTTGAGCTTTTCTTGCGCTTCTTCATCAGTGCGACCAACTATGGGAGTGAAGGTCGCAAAGAACTTGAGCGATTGAGGATCTCGGCCTAGTTCAGCAGCCTGCTTCCGAATTGCTTGGATCTTAGGTTTGAGCAGTTTGGGTGAGTGGGAAGACACGAAGATGCCTTCTGCATGGGTTGCGGCAAACGTCTGACCGGCAGATGAGGTACCAGCTTGGAACAAGAATGGTGTGCGTTGAGGTGAAGGGTCAACAATATGGCGAGTGTCCAAGTCAAAGAACTTGCCATGATGGTGGATGGTCCTGATCTTTTCGGGATCCGCATAGCTGTCGTTCTCTGGATCAGGGGAGATGGCGTCATCTGCCCAGGAGCCTTCCCAGAGTCTGCCTTGCGGTTAGTGTCAAGCCCTACGAGGGCCATAAAAAAGTGACATACTTATACAGGACACGCAGGTACTCATCGGCCTGCTCATATCTCTCATCATGTGCAATAGGACTGTCCAGGCCAATGGCTTTGAAAGCCGCTTTCTTCCAGCTGGTGACAATGTTCCAGCCTTTTAAATGATGTTAGTCTCTCATGGGTGCCGTTTCACCACTCAATACTTACCAATTCTTCCTCTGGTGAAGTGGTCCAATGAAGAGAAGCGCTTTGCCAGGAGAAAAGGTGGCTCAAAAGATGTTGAAGCAGTGATGGCGAAAGACAGGTTCTTCGTCACAGCTGCCATGGCACTGATGGGAATAGTTGGATCTGTCATGGGCCATTGAGCGGCACGGCGAATACAGTTGTCTAGCTTCCCTTCATATGTGTCATAACCGCCATAGGTATCTGCCAGGAAGAGCGCGTTGATACCCCCCTTCTCAAGCAGCTTGGCTAGGTCGATCCAATACTGAAGGTCGCGCTTTGTTGCCGACTTGTCTACTGGATTCTATTTGGATTTAGCATCGGTTTGCTGCAAAGAGTGCAGTGGTATTGACCTTCCATTGACCTGGCGATAAGTGCCCAATCGTTGACATGTCAAAGGCATTGATGATGATTTTCTTCTTGAGATCATTGTTGCTGTTGTCGGTGGCACTCCCGTTCGTAGTTGAGTTGGGCGCCATATCAGCTGCAAAAGAAATAAGCCAGTTCAAAATTACAGATTGTTTTGTAAATGCTCAGGAGATGGGGGAATTGCAATGGTTGTCAGTTGAGCTGTATATGCAAATGCCATCCTGCAAACCCATTTCAAGTCCGAATTGCTTCCATATTTATGTTAACGAACCCCGCAAGTCCAATCACGCCTTCGCATCTTTGATGCCACTTGAGTACAAAAAATCACGTCTTCGGCAATAGCAGGATCTAAATCGAGTTGTGACTTGCTGAGACTCTTGCGTGATCCCGATAACGGATGTCACAATCATGATCAGACCCCGCGCCTTCAACGGACTCCAGATCAATAACCGTATGTTAGAACTCAAGGCCTTAGCGAAGAACCAAACGCATCAAGCTACATGAGCCTGATGGAAGCATAATATCGTGTACCTGTATCCGGACTGTGACATACAAAAACACGGATGTCTGCTTGTTGGTATTCGCACATCACCAAAAGAAAGCCCAGATTATTCACATGATGCGAAATGGGAAACAGCAACTGGTTTAACAAATCAATTTGTTTAACATAATTCGTAACACGTAAGCGAATGTGAGGTATTCTAGTAGTAATACATATAGCCACTTTCGACGAAAAGGCATGAATCAAAGAAGGTATCAGGTCAGCGCTCGCTAGAAACATCCATCTTGTTCCTTCTCAACTGCCCCAGGCAGATCTTTCATTCAGCAATCTCCTTTTGGTTCAATCTTTTATGCCTCAGTAAGGCTTCTGGCCGACAATATTGCCGGGTCCTGAATATCGAGCAACAGTGTACCATGCGCCCTTGGAGTCCTTGGCGGCGCCAATGCCGATCTTTGTTGAGCTCTTCCAGACACATTGAGCTGACGAACGGTTAGTCATGTATGGTGAGATGGGACGGATTGATTATCTTACTGTAGTGGCCATATTTTGAGAAGTTACCCTTGGGGATAGTCTCTCCCTTGTAGTACTTCTTCTCGTTCAGCCTGAGACCTGTTGTCAGTTGTGTATCATGCTAAGAGAGAGAGTTGACATACCATCCCTGAGCACCAGCAGTGATAGGGTTCTTGAAGCCGTTGCTTGCCCAAGCATATGCAAGATTCTCACCCTGGTTGGGACGGTCCTTTCCTGCAGAGTGCTGCATCTTACCAGCCTTGACCAGCTTCTTAGCATAAGCTGTAGCAGCTGACTCAAGCTTGGAATCCCACACGATGGCCTTGACCTTGACATTTGAGCGAGCGACATTGTGAAGACGCAGAGCCTCCTGCTTATCAGAACTCAAAGCCCGAGTGAAGAGCCTTGCAAAGATGCTACGCTTCTCTTCATCGGTGTCGTCAACCTCTGTATCCTCATCATCGTTATCGGGATAAAAGATGACGGGATCGAGGCCCAGGCGAGTGACGTCAATATTGGCTTCTAGGACACGAGGCTTGTTGTAGTCACTGGGGACCTTGTAGTCGTTCTCAGCGCTGACTTTGGCCTTTGCGGAAACACCATCAGAGTCTCCTCTCTCATCTTGAAGGCCAAAGCCATCGACAGAGATGTCAGCGTCCAGTAGATTGTTGGAAGGTGCTGCAATCACCGTTGAAAGAAACGATGAAACAAGGAGAAGGGAAGAGTGGAGGTAAAGAGTAGATAAATGCATTTTGTCGGATAGTTGAAGATTCTTAGTATAAGATTGTGTGTTTCTGTGGCGTGACAGTTGGGAATATGTTTCAAGAATGCCTGATTCTTGGTCCTTATATAAACTTCAAAAAGCTTCTTCTATGATGATCCAGTCACCAAAGATGGGAAATTCTCTGACGTCGATGAGTGGCGTGGATGGGACTGAGTTGCGGATAGATCACAATCCGTGAGATCGGCGACCCTGAAGACCCTGATCCAGGATGCCAAACCTAACTTTAAGTACCCAGGTGCAAAAGCCAAATTTCTCTCCTGGTTTTTACGGAGGTACCTTGTAGACGCCATTCTTCTGTTTTCGATGCTTGGTAGTTATGCATTTTAGTGGTCTGGCCCCTCGGTAGTTAGTTATGCTGGGCCAAGATCGTGATGTCTCAGATGTTTGCGACTAGCGGTTCTCACAATCCCTTGTTAAAGCATTTAATAAATGATATTTTCCGGCAAACAACGCAAGGGAGAGACAATGCCATTGTTTTCCATTATCATTGCTCCCCAGTACTTCCTTCTTGGAAATCTGAGGCAAATTGTCACACTGTTAGAGTTCGAGTTAGTAGCGGAATGTAGTCCGCATGACCTGGAGAGCCGATGCTCATGAAATCATCACTCCAAGTCCCTGAGAATTCCACAAATAATATCATTTCGATCTGAGTTCCTGTTCATTTGACGGGTATTCAATGGATGCAGAATTGAGGTGTCAGCTGAATACGGTGATGGGTTTTGGCCGTTCCCGGAACATTTACATTCCAAGCACCGCGTCATCCACAAACTCGGTCTAGACTACAAGCGTTTCAAAATCTCAACGACCAAATAACGGGCGCGATGTGACATTTCTAACCTTAAATGAAGACCAAGGCGAGTTGCGGATTCGTCATTCACATATGTGAGACAATCCATTACATTGCTGTCCTTGGGATGTGTAACCCACCATGCCCACCAATGAGGAATGCCACTCAAACCTTGGGTGGCATAAACTCGCCAGTCTTACCCAAGACGGAAGAGCTGAAGCCGTTGGTCTAAAAAGTCTTGACGCAGGGGAATTCCAGGTACGTGGAGGAGGTCTTATGACGGCAGTTGCAGATCCGTCTGATGCGTGCCGATTCTGTCACTTTGGGCTGAAATGGGACATATCGAAAACGCATCATCAGTATTGGATTGCCACGAAAGGCTGTGAAAGCCTTGGAAGCCTTCAAGAGGTGAACCCATTAAGAGATGGCGATCTCGGGCCAATTTAGTTGTCACTCCTTTTGTTAAAGAACTGCTGGGAAATTATCACTTTTATTGTGAATTATCATGAACAAATGCAGTATTCATGATTGATCCTTGCAAAAATGACTCAAACACTTCCAAGGGTCCTTTACGGGTCACAGAAATGTCACAACCACAACTGGACTTATGTCAGTAACGTTAACGAGACCGGTTTAAGGCTTGACATCCAGACCTGCTGCCAATGAGAGTTTGAAGTGACGCGTGTAGCATGCCGGCTTTGTTACCAAGGTTTGGCTGTAAGGCGATCCGACCATAGTGGTAGAATGGCTTACAAAGAAGTAGGGAACCTGTGCATCCCATGATGTGGTCCATTTTTCAGTAAACATCACAAGATTCGTGTGCGCTCACTGGACTTAGAGCTGAGTACTGTAACAGTCCCGGCATTACAAAGCGTTTCTATAGTGATACTACATCCGACTTTGCTTCTTCAGATCCTGATGAGCTATTCCATTTGTCACAATATATCATATAGAAGTATGAACATTGTGGTTGTAAGGACTGGAAATTGTCGGTTGTGTTGCCTTCTTGATTGTACAGTGTGAATATAGTGTTATTAAGGCTCTTTTAGGTAGTGAGGAGAGATAAGATAAGACCACAATATGCATAGAATGCCGGATCTTTGATAATCCGCGACAGATCGACTTCTGAAACCCACTAGTCTATCAACTTCACACTGTGGCGCTCCATTGCCGAGTAATGTCATACTGCTGCAGGGTAATTGTAAGCCATTGAGCTCACGAATTGCGAGAACGAGCAGTATTTTAAGTTAAGATGAACCAATAAATAGCTATTAATAAGACGCTGTCCAAATTAATATGGATTCCTTCCAGGGACTGGTTTCACCGGCATCTCATCATCTAGCTTGAAAATGATTTGTTTGAGAATTTCTTTCTCTCTCAACAACTGCCTAGATATCTATGGGAGTACGCTGGAGTGTGTCCGCCTGACATCTCATAGTCAGTATCTCGTCCCAAATCCCCGGTAAGCTATCACCAATAATATTCAATCTTAGTTTTGGTTGCAGAAGATTGCGAGAGCTTACCATTATTGCAATCAATGACGTTGGATTTTCGGGTTGATAACCCGGGTCCCTGCACCCGTCGCTTTCGTGGGGTAGCACTTTAATTGCTCGCATATGAACCAATCCTAGACACTTTAATAATTGATCACATGTCCAAAACCTCAAAAATCTTATCTCAATGCGAATATTTCTAAAGATCGAGATACACATTCAATTGAGGCTGAACCTCCCATGTTCTGGGCTCTGAAACGGCTTGGTTCAGGTACTACACCTCCGCGGTGCAGGAGCAGCAGATACAGTGCTGCATCGTCCACTGATATGTCAATTAATGAATAATTGTCAGACATTACGTGTATTCGGTTCATTGATGTGAATTGGTGTATTCATATTGTGTTCTGTTGAAATCTACCCCTTAGAGGTTTTACCATTTCGGCTATAATCTTAAAGTATCCCTGCCTGCACGTAAGACCCCAGCACCTGTTCAACACACCCCCCCAGACTGGCCATCGTGGCTCAGTCTGTGCAGTCCGTATTCCTATTGTCAGGTTGGCCATCCTTCCGATCCCTTATTCGGCTCATCCATCAAGCTGTTCCTCTGCTCTAACAAAGTCCTCCGCAGTAAGCTCCTTGAACCTTCTCTCTTAAATCTTATCGTTAATATCCACTAGGCCAACCTGCATAACGAACTTCTGGAACTGCTGAGCGGGTAATGCCTTCGTGAGGCCGTCCGCAATCATCTCGGTGGTGGGAGTATGCCGGACCGAGATCCGGTTAGCGAGTGCTTCCTGGCGTAGCCAGTGGTTATAGATATCGACGTATCGAAGTTTGGTCTGCAGGAGCGCCACGTCGGAATTAATAAGCCGAATAGTCTGCGCGTTATCGCACTGAATAATAATGCTTCTGTTGTCAAGGGTCACGCCGAGCTCGGTGATTAATCTGGAGATAAACATGGACTCCTTCGCAGCCTGCGCAAGTGCCAGCAACTCCGCCTCTGTTGTAGAGGTAGTCACGGTGTCCTGCTTGTTGGCGCGCCATCCAATAGTTCCTCCAAATAGCTTCATCACGTAGGCTTGCGAGCTCTTCCGATCGATTGTGTTGTCGGCAAAGGAAGCATCACTGTACACATCAAAAGTGTCTATTCCGCCGAGTTGTAGTGCAAGTGCCCTGGTGTTTTGCAGATACCGGAATAGGTGGTCCAAGGCCTCATGGTGATCGTCGCTCGGGTTCATATTAAATCGACAAAGTCGAGAAACAGCAAAGGCAATATCAGGTCGAGTGATTACTGCCAGGTAGAGCACTAATCCGGTCTTGCGTTGATACTGCTGTATTGACGCTGTTGATGCGCGCTCTTCGTTCAGAAGAAGTTCTTTCGTGGTCATTAGAGTGAGGGAAGGCTTTCCCCCTTGAATCCTAAAATGACTAGTGATCTTATCCACGAATGACGATTGCGACAGCCAAATCAGACGTTGGTTTCGGTCGCGAATAATCTCAATTCCAAGAAACCACTATAGCATATCTCCTCCAGAGAGTTGGTATTTTTCTCGAAGCTTGCCTATTATCCATTCGACCGATTTTTAATTGGTCTTCTCGTAGGCAACAATGAGGTCGTCCACATAGAAGAATATCAATATTCCTCCTTTCGAGAGACAGCATGGCTCGTAAGGTACAGACTTAAACCCAATGTTCGTAAGGGTAGTGGTTAGTTCCTTTTGCCAAAGTAATAGTAACTAGCGCAAGCCGTATAGTGCTTTCTGAAGCTTGAGAATCAGACCAGGCTTTCGGTAGCCTCCGGGCATCCGCATGTAGACGTCCTGCTTTAGTTCAGCATTAACAAAGGCGTT
>NW_022158703.1:61433-118357 GCF_000260195.1 Fusarium odoratissimum NRRL 54006 | reverse complement strand
ATCCTGTTCGTGATAGCCTCACTTTTGGGGATTCTGATGACTCAGAAATCGATGAAGAAGGCCCTGATTTTGTTGATCTGTCACAGGATATCGAGGAGCCCGAGTTGCCGCCTCTTCCTGCTCCTTTACCCAGCTTCGAGACCAATTTTTCTTCCACTTATCACAGAATCATGAATACATTACACCCCCAAAGGCACACACAATAATAGATCGATATCCCTTGTGCTGTTGGCGGCCAGATCAGAGGCAGAGGTGAAGGCATCGTGGGGCGAGGAAACGGGGCTGGACTGGCCCGCAGTCAAGGTTCACAATTTCGGCCGCAACACCACCGCAAATATGCCTCGCATGATAAAATACTTTTGGCGACAGCTTCAATACTTTTCAATTGAGTCACAGCAGAAATTTCGAATAGATTGCGATAAAATTAGAAGTGTAAGCCAGAGATTTCCTGATTTCCCCCACCTATTTCTAACCCATCAGCTGTCCCAGAATTTTGCCCTTGTCCCAGAATTTTGCCGCCCACTCTATGAGTGGGGTTCCTTTTTAGTCAAACCCACGAGTAAGCATAAATCGCTGGTCTAGTCTTGGCTAAGCGGTGGGGATTGGTGTTGCCCATCTAATCTATTTATATCTAACTTGAAAAATAGTAAGCTGACCCACTGCTCTGACCTAGTATGCTTAGTGGAAGTAAATAGGTGGGTGTATTTTCCGTCCGGCGACAGGAAGAAGAATACATACTTATATAGTACAAGCTTAGGTAGTAACTAAGTGTATTTATATTATACACATGAAGATTGTAGCCATTAGATTATTTATGCCGCTTAAAATTTCTATCTCCGAATTTTTTAACGCAGGTTCAGCTGGTTGTTGCTTGTGCAACATCCGCAAGGCCAAACCAGTAGATCTATCATTCTACCTGTATAACAAAATAGCTCTTGAACACGCTTTTCTTTCTTTAATATTAGATGTCCCAGGACTCCTCATGCTATATAGCGTTAACCTTGGAACCTTATGGAAATGATTTTAAGTTGTTGGATTAGTATTGAATTACAGTCTTGGCTAATGGTATAAAATACCTAGAACTCTGTCCTTAGACGGTATCTCATGTAGAATCTCAGGGTGTCCCTCGGGGTAAGGAAAAACAGCGGAATGGCTTATACCAAGAACCGCTGATCTCCCACTAACGTCTGTCCGCTGTTTTTCCTCACTTACTAGGGTGTGCAGGGTGCCATGGGGATTGTTATCTGTACCTGTATTTGTTTGTGCAAGGGATCATTTAAGGCGTCGTCTAGATACGTGCTACTGGCGTGGTGGGGGATGTGTCTTAGGTGTGAGGTCCAAGGGGGACAAGATTCCGGATAACACACATTCAGATCCGCATTTCAGATAGACTACCCTGCAGCTGTCGAATTTTGTCACAACATGGGCTGTTTTAACGATGGATGGTAATGGCTTGATGCAAAGAAAACCTTTGTCTTATATAGTTTTTATTCAAGGGCTTGCTTTAATAAATGTAGCTTTTCGTCGAGATCGTGTTTGGTTCTTTGTATTGTTTATGTGAAACCAGTGCCATTTTAGGACCGGTGTCCTCGCAACCAGAGCTTTGCCACGACCCAATATCCTCTGCCGATACTGCCTACATGCATCTGTTGGACCATCGATAAATGTTCTCAGATGCGAGAACTAGGCTACAACTTCAATGAGGAGGTCGTTAACTTTGTTCATCTTCTAATATAACTCTTATGGTTTGTGAAAGCAAAGCGAAGAGCGGGCACTTGTCAACAAATTCCGGGGACGGAATGGTGGGCTGTTGTGGTGACCAATAGAGAGCTTCTACTGGCGTTAATTTTATATTCATGGAAGAATGAGTAGCAGCGACACAGACTGCCTGCAACATGAGCTATAAGGGGCCACTATAGTATTTATATCGATAATGAAAAGCTGAGAGTTTCTTATAGAGGGAAAGAACTGTGAGACTGCCAATAATTCTTCCATAAAGAAATGCACAAGTTAGTGGACCTATCAAAGCATTATCACCCCGGCGGTTTCTAAATCGAGCCAAGCGCCTCACCTGGAGACTAACTCTAGGCTACAGTGGCTTAGGCCAGCCAACGCACCAATCAATCACGATCGTAGCTTTTAGTCATCCAATGTCCCCTGAAACCATCGCGTCCTTCATAATCACGCGTATTCTCATTGTCTTGTCTCAAATATCTTCATTTCTTCTCAAAATATCCTCCTATCGCCGTGCGATTTCAGTCAAAATGTCAACGAGAAGGAGCGCCAGAATTCGGAACATTGACTTGGGAGTCACTGCTGGACCAGCTAAACCTGCACCTACGCCTGCGGCTGCTGCCCCACCAAAGAGGAAGCGCAAAGCCCCGGCTGAAGACGACAAAGATGAGCCGGCAGCAAAGGGGAAGAAAGCACCGGCGAAAAGGGTAAAAGCGACGATATCTGCCAATAGAAAGGCAAAATCAAAGGCCAATGCCATACCCGAGATTGAGACTCAAAATGAGAGGGCGACAATCCATGATGATGTCTTGTCAGTCCTGCCGGCCGAGATCCTCCAACAGATCCTCGAAAGCGTCAGTCTGCATCGAATTCAGGCGCTGGATCTCTAGTACTGACAAGCTCAGGTCAATGACCCAAAAAGTATGGTCAAGCTGGCCTGTACCTCCAAGCGATACTATGCCCTCGTAATGGCCATTATCCACAAACGCATCTCCGTCTCAACATCCTTCTGGGCCCATATCCCCCACGTCATCCGTCGCATTGAACCCCATCTAAGCATCGCCCAGAAGAAACAGCTCAAGAGAGAGGGACAGTACAAAGGTCAACAAGAGAAGTTCTCAACTCGTCTTGATCCAAATGCTGTGCCTCCTTGCGCTAGTAACGTCAGGCAGATGATCATTGGAAAGATTGATCCCGGCAAGAGGCATAAGCCTCTCGTATTGAGATATTTCGAGGAGGTTCTTAAAAACCTCCATAACTTAGAAGTCTTTGATGCAGAGGACCTTACTGAGCAAGTCAATCCCCACATATCCGTTGTGCCATGCTAATAACATTGAAGGTCAATGGCGGAGAGTCTCTCTAAATTGGAGAAGCTCAAATCTATACGACTCCACCCTTACGAACATTCCATAAAGTCTGAAGCTGTGATTCCACTCGCTAAACTCCATAATCTCGAGCACATCTGCATCGAAGATAGGTCTTGGGACCCAATCGCTGTAACCAACGATAGACCCTTACAGAGCATGTTGCTCAACTCCCTATCAACCATTCGGAGCCTGGAGGTTCGAACAGCCCAATATTACTCTGACTTTTTAGGCGATTGGGAAGGCAAGCTCAAAGCCCGCAAACCTGATGCGTTGGAGCAAGAGTATGGTTTCACGGCGCTCAAATCACTGACTTTACATGGGATAAGCTTCAGTGGTGAGTTCTGTAAAAATGTCATGCCGAACTTCACAAGAGCTTTTGATTTTCTCAAGCTGAGGGAGCTTAACCTCATGGATCTTGAAGAGGGACAACTGACGTTCTTTAAGCATCTCGAGGATCTGTTTAGCAAAGCAGATAAGCGTGACATTCACCTACGAAAATTGTGTTTGAAGATGAAAGGACCTGGGCATAATTCAAGCTACGCCGAAACAGAAGTCCATCTTGAAGGAATGTATCGATTTATCTCAGCATTTGATTCATTGACCAGCTTGGAGATACATGACTACAACATGTACAACTCGGCAGTGCAGTCCAATCCCGGCCTATCGAGACGATTGCTGCAGTCTGTGGTGAAGCATACTGGGCTGGAAACACTGCGCTTTCATTATCGACACATGGGTAGTGAGTCGTGGGAGATCCCGTTTGCCTCAGCTGAGACTGTGAATATCTTAACCAAGAACCTACCTTCTCTACGGGCCTTTGAGTTTGCGCCCCAAGAAGATAACCTTGTAAGTTGCGATACCTGGCTTCCAATGAAGGTCGAAACTCACGCAGAGTAGGATGCAATGGCCCGCGCTCTCTCACGCGCCAAGAACTTAACAACTCTTCTTTGTCCCAACTATAAAAGCTATTACTCAGATCGAGAAAACGCCCACTTGACGTTTGCTAAAAAGCTGCTCGGGGGATATCTGGAGAACGCTGGCAGCTGCGAGAAATTCATTTGGGAGAAGCATTACAAGCTTGGACACATCACTATAGGCTGGACAGACTTGCGAATTGGATCCGGACTGAAGCCAAAGAAGAATTTGGAAAAGCCTGTGAAGATCGAGAAGGTGGATCGTGTGGTGATGGTCCAGGATATGCGGCCGAAGAAGTGGGGAGACTCTAAGCAGGAGTATTACACTGCTGATAGTCGATGGGTGGATCATGTTTCGCGGCCAGATCGTCGCGAGGGACCGTTGCAGCTTGTGTATGATGATTGAGAATTGGAGACTGGCGTTGCGTTGCGATGAGTAACGAATGAAGTAAGAGAATGGAGACGGCATGTTTAGTTTGCGGAATTATATCAACCTAGCTCACATTCCTCTAAAACAGAGATTCTACCAAGTGACAATCTGCAACCCTTCTCTAGCCTAGAAACTAAATGTAAGGTGGTCAATCACACCACAGTCCTTTTCTTCACCTCCAGGCAACTTGCTTAGAACCCAAACAGGTGATTCAAGTCGCAACTCGACCTTCTTCTTTCCATCGTCCTGAATACTCCACGATACAGCGGCAGTGTTGCTTGAGCCAAGGGCTACCTTGGCCTTCAGCTCTCGACTCAAGTCAAGTCTCGGCGAAAACAAGATTTTGCTTGACCCTGCCGCTATGACATGCAGACCAGCCAGCTCAGTACAGTACTCGTAGATAGGAACACTACCCCAAGCATGACAGTCTGAGCGCTGCCTAACGTCATCCTCTTCCCAGGTTGTGAGGTTATTCGCCAACATCTTTCGCCAAGGGTCCCAGACCTGTTCCCATGCTGACTCGTAGACTTCGTCGCCAGCGAGAGCAAACGCCCTGAGAGCATAGAACACCATGACGTAGGAACATTTGGAAAAGGCTGGATTGGAGAATGACTCCTTTAGCAGACGTGGCCCTTCCTCGGGGGGTGCGGCGCCACTGAGAACGGCGAATACTTGGCAATGCTGGGAGTAAGCCCCCTGCCCCGCGATATCAGCCGTCGAATCCGCGAAGAACTTCCCATCGAAGCAATGAGTGCGGATTGCCTGGACTACAGACGCAGCGCGAGTTTCGTACTCGTCCGCGTATCCGGGTCGGCCGACATCTCGGACCAGACGAGCAGCCTGCTTCAGGACAT
Source organism: Fusarium odoratissimum NRRL 54006 (assembly GCF_000260195.1). Taxonomy (NCBI): domain Eukaryota; kingdom Fungi; phylum Ascomycota; class Sordariomycetes; order Hypocreales; family Nectriaceae; genus Fusarium; species Fusarium odoratissimum. The sequence goes on along the minus strand of NW_022158703.1, from coordinate 113,058 downwards.
ACGCGTAAAGCATACTGAAGTAAGTATGCCGATTTGATTCCCGCCCGGACGTTGGAACTCCCTTGTCTGGATGCGTATTGGTTGCGCCCCACGTAGTAACCCAGTCGACATACTGCCAGACATCCTCTGGAAGCCCGCTAACAAGGCCCAAGGCGTCGATATGAGACTCGAAAAACTCAAAAACGCCATCGATTCGAGGAAGGAATGATCGTGTATATGGCGTGTCACCGAAGTAGAGGTGGTGGTCGCAGATCTGGAGGACCCAGTACAGGGAGAAACCAGCGATGATCTGCGGTACGTGGGAGGGGAAGCGAGACTGCGTTAAGCCCTCGGGGGTCACTGATGCAGCAAAGTTGGTGATTGTTTGCCTCATCAGTCTGTCATCACCTGAAAGAAGATAGTGAAATAGGCTGACGGAGCGGGAATCGCCAGAGTACCTAGAGAATGGTCAATCAGGGCAATGTGGCATGGAGGCGAATACTGACTGGAGTTGTTCATAGAAGGGGCAGTCTGAGTAACCATCAAACATGCAATTTCTCATAGTTCTGATGGACACATCCCATATTTGCTTAGCGTCCTTGTCTCCTAGGTCGTCCCAGCTTGCCTTGACTGCAAGGGGGTAGTTAACTTGCGTGGCATCAAAAGAGGACAATTCAACGGGTTCAGCTCCAGCTGTGATTTCCCATCGCATAACGCGAAATGTTCTAAACCAAAATGGTTCGTAAACGACGGTCTGCGACGCTGGTAAGTCCAGCGTTATGTCATCGTAGGGACCTATGATATGGCCATTGGTCGCATCCAGCCTGTCAGACTTTGATCTGAAGAACGGATAAGAGCGTGGTTCATTTTCGTAGCCCTCGCTGTAAATAACCTTGATTCGGACCTGGCTCTTTTGAGTGGCCTTGAACGTCCAGCGCAGAAATGCCGTTGAATGCACGTCCGCCTGGACCTCGAGCGTATGTGAAGACCCGGCTGGAAGGGTAAGAGGACGCTGACCCGAGAGATACGCGACCCAGTCATCAGAGTTCAGCCTTCCGACATTCTTTCTGACGGTATTGACACTAACAGAGGTTTGCTCTGGAGTGGGGATCATGCGAGATCGTAGACGCCATGGTGGAAGCTCTCCGTTAAGTGTCTTGATGTTGTATGGTACTGGTGTGACTTTCTCTTTGGCAGAACTGGGCACGATGTGTTCATTAATCTGGAGAAAGTCAGTGTGCATTTACAAGACGAGGTCAAGAACATACATGAAGGAAGACATCGTCTGGTCTACCCATTGGAAACAGGATCGAGTTATCCTCTTCAGCTAACCAGCCTTCCCGAGAATCAAGACTAACAAACTCCCCATCCGACTCAACACCACCAACAACAGTCAGCCCTGGGAATGAAGTTCTCTCAAAAGGCATTCCACCGCGAGAAGCCGCAAGGTAGCGGATCACCACGAAGCATATCTCATTATCGCCTTGTTTGAGGTGCGGAGCGAGGTCGAGCGAGTCGTAATACCATATCAACGGGCTACCTCGCGCTGGGCCAACAGCCACTCGGATACCGTTTATGATGAGCTTGTATCGCGTGTCGGCTGAAAAATGGAGGAGCGCTCGAGTTGGTCGAGATGGGAGAGTGAACTTGCGACTGAATGTGACGATACGTGCGGCTGTGTTTTGTTTGGAGGAGTCGACCCAGTCGGAAAGCCAGATCCAATTGGATTGGAGCTGATTGATGATCTATAGAGCGAATTAGTTTAATGGTGCGTAGACTGAGAGAGGACAGGATGGTAGTTACTTGTTGCTCCTGTGATTGCGCCATTAGATCGTTTCCTAGCACTGTGTATGCCTGCTTGCAGTCAGCAGTCCTGTAAAAGAAAAGGCACAAGATATATGGAGTTGATATTTGAAAAGTTGCGAGGCTTGGAGAAGCCCCACGCTTCCCATTTTCAGCTCACACTTGGGTAATGGTATCGCTTCGGGGTAGATGAAAGCGAGCATTTGCTGAGTGCGGGGCACTAATCCTAGCAAATTTGCTAGCACTTGTTCGAAAGATGGTGTACCAGCTGATCGTTTACGCGTTCACGACGCTAGCTAACAGTGAGGGGAAACAGCAGTCTTAGCTCGAGGGGCCGGGCGTCGGGTCAAGTGAATGTGGATCATTACGACGCTATCATGTTCCTTTTATTGCACTAGGTAGACTAACCATATTGCAAAGGACATCTACCAAATTTTCTAGCGTGACCCCCAATCCTAATGCGATCGACAATCTAGGTCTGAGAAGCCAATGCGTCAGTCTAGTAGACTGCCTAAGCGCAGAATACACCACCGACCTCCGAATCTAGACGAAGCCACCATGTTACACGTTAAAGCGACACCAGTAGAGCTTCCGACGCCTGAAGAGTAAATGTCGCCTTTCCCCCCGAAACAGTGGCCGACTCAACCGTGCTCTGACCCTGAATCTTGCACGATCCATTCTCAAACGTCTGCCCAGCAACAGTCGGGCTCTGACCAGCATCGACTCTGGATGTTGAAGCAGCAGCAGTGAGCCTCTTGGCCGAAACCGTCGAGCCAGAAAGCCCGGAGAGGGTAAAAGTCTGAGAAGGACGAGAGCCGCTGGTGTAGTAATCAGAGTTATACAGAAGAACCCTGATCGGCTTGTTATCTTTGTAGATGGCATATGCTGCGTATCCGGTTGTCTGATCATCCAAGGGGGCGATCTTGTCGGCGCCAGCGAGAGCCATCGTGGCAAAGTAGGCTCCGAAATAGGGGGATCCCATCGAGTACTTTCCCCACCAGCAGTACTGGCCTGTTGGTCAAGGTGTTAGCGGTTTGCCAGGACTGTTGTACCGGGGCTACTTACAATTTCCGATGGTGCCGTGGTGGAAGTACAAAGTCTGCAATGAGTTAGCTACTCAGCTGGATGAAACCACAGAAGCTTTTACCTCTGTTCCCATGATCAGGGCTTGCATGACATAGTCGAGAAGCCAGAGTCCAGCACCATAAGTTGGGCTGATGCCGCCACCGCCCTGAGTGGCTAAGTATCATTGTTAGCCATGAAACTACTTGAAGTGAACGATCAACTTACCAGAGTTAGTCTCTCCAAACACATGAGGCTTGTTCTTCGCCGCCGCAGCTGCGACTTCTTTTGCGAAAGGCTTGATCTGGGATGCAATAGCGCTGTGGCTCATCAACGTTGCTAGATTGGCAGTGCTCTTGGACTGCGGGTAATTGTGAGAGCAGTACTGTCTAACATAGCTGTTGGCCTGGCCCTCGGCTGCAGTCAGACCAGCGATGCTCATCGGGCTGGTTCCGAAGAACACACCAGCTGAGATGAGGTTAGACGTGGAGAGATTGCCGCACACGGCGTCTTGCCAGGATACCTCGCTGGCGTAGTCCGCTGACGCTGTCCAGGAAGAGCCTTGGGCAATAGGGTCACTGCTGCTGAAAACTGAAACACAGTTAGCCGTGAGTAATTAGTTACTGGATGGAACCTACAGTTGGGTTCGTTGCCAAGCTCAATGGCATGAAGGCTGCCGATTTGATTCACTGCTTTGGATGCTGCAGCGACGGTGTTTGCAAGGTTGTTGAGTCGACGATTGAAGCCTATGGTTACTTGCCCATCGTATGTGCCTGCCAAGGACATGAATGACGGGCCGAAGGTTAGTGTGCTTGGCGCATCTCCAGCGTTGGCCACTGTGTAAGTGACTTGTTGGCTAGAGGATGCATTGTAGGTAGCTCGGTCCCTGTTCGCCATGTAAGCAGCAACAAAACAAGCGATGATATCAATCATACTGCGTCGTTCCTCCGATCCTGATGGGCGGCCAAGTTCCCGAAAGATCCTTCAAGTTCTGCAGACAGGTGGAGGTGCTAGGGACATCGTTCCAGTAGCCCGGGAAAGCGAAGAACTCGAAGCTGCGGATTATCAGCGAATACACTTCATGTTGGTTGTACTATGTCGGCTTACGAAACGCCTACAGGGGCACCGGCAAGCTGGGCGCTTGAGTTGGACGGCGGCGATGATGGGACGTTGAAAGATAAGCCCGAGACGGTGGCGACCTGGGCGATGAACCAAACGGTACTAAGGAGAGAGGCCATTCTTGAGGAGCAGTTGACAGTAGCAGTTTTGCAAAAGGAAGCTTGTCAAGATGGTTGTGATGGTTCTTTATTTTACGTGGCATTTCGCTGCCTTTTATTCTTGAGACTTTACGACTTCTGATCTATTTCGCGGATCGTCGGAGCCTAATCACCTGGAACACCTGAATTCCGCCTCTGCTCAACTTGACCACTTACACCAGACAGCAAAGTATACCTAGTAGAGCAGCTCTGATCCTAGGGAACATGGTCTAACCAGACTTTTCCCCAGATTTGCTTCGATTTCGGGCTTCTCTCCGCCTATCCTCCAGCCATGCGCAGCTTAATCTCAGTCTCATGATCATCAATCGATATTTAAATCATGGGTGTTCTTTCTCGGCTCAAACGCAACCGAGTGTAACAGGCTCAAAAGAAGCTTTCTGCGCTACATCTTTGACCCGAGAAATGTTCAGCTCGGTCATTGTTCAGACGAAGTTGGTGCAGGTGATCAAGCCTCTTATGCTCTGTGGTGGTATGAAGTCTCGGATATCGTTGCCGTGATATCCCTGACAGATGCGCCTGATTGGATCTCTTAGATCGCCGGGATGCCGTGTATAGACGGACTGGTTTCCGCGGCCCCCAGTCAAACTCAATTATTCCACCTCCGCAGTGGGGTTCGTGCTTCTAGCCTGGTCGCTAGTTAGAAGGGAGCCAGGCTGGGGGCGGACAAGTCTGGGGCCCCGCGTTCTGCTGTGGAGGAACAAGAATTTAAAATACCACATCGTATCGCCAAGCTCTTTTCCATAAAGGCTGATCGGAGCCAAGATCTTGGCTGCATCAAGTTCAGATCTGCATTGCCAACTTGAACACCAACACCATCAAAATGCAGCAGGCCAAGGCTCATACCGAGACTGTCGAGGACACAGGCGAAGGACTTCTCATGAGGTCCAAGCTTGATGACCTGAGCGTTTGGCAGAGTGTTCGCAGGTTCAAGCGCGTTGGCTGCATTGCCATGCTTGCAGCCTTCTCCGCATCTCTCGATGGCTACCGTAAGTTTTGCGCTTGGCTCTTGACGCTTGTTTATCTGCTCATGCTAATAACAACAGAGATCAATCTCAATGGTGGAATAGTCTCCAACGCTGGCTTCATACGGCAGTTTTCTACCTCTGGCACGACTATCATTGCAGGAAAATACATCTCGGCTTGGGGAGGTATCCAGTCAGCAGGCCAGACCATCGGACAAGTCGTACGTCGATCTTCATACTCGAGATTTTCTGATCATTTATTGACGTTGTTTCTAGCTCCTTCAATACGCAACTGAACGTCTCGGTCGAAAGGCTGCTATGATGATTATCTGGGTAGTTCTCACTGCGGTACGTACGCCACGAAACTTACAAGAATCGGCACTGATCAAATTTCTCCAACCGAATAGAGCGTCTTCGCCGAGTCATTCGCAACGCACTGGCAACACTGGCTTGTGGCAAAACTATTTTCTGGCATGGGTGTTGGCATGCTGCAATCCACCATGCCTCTGTACCTGTCCGAGATCTCTCCCACTCAGCTCCGAGGTTTCTTCATCAATGCCTACAGTTTGTAAGCCACGATGCCTCTTCAGGTCCATTCTAGACATCGGTACTAACTCTAACATAGCTGGTTCGTCCTAGGCCAGCTCTTTGCCTCGGTGGCCCTCAACAGGCTCAAAGCCAACGACCCACTCGATTTCCGAACCCCGATTTACACTCAGGTGAGTAACCAAGACTCTGTGTTCGAGATTCGGGAAGAATAATTCAATTAACTCGGGTCGTAGTGGGCGATGATTGGCTGCATCCTTGTGGCCTTTCTTCTCATTCCCGAGTCCCCTTGGTGGCTGGCAAGCAAGGGCAAGGTTGAAGAGGCATCGCAAGTTCTGAACCGATGCTTCGCCAATGTCGAAGGCTACGACGTCGATCAGCAAATTGTAAGTGCTCCCCGTTTCATCGTTCTAGAAACTGCTAATTCCAAAACAGGAAATCATGACTTCTACCCTCGCCGTCGAACGCCAGCAAGCTGAGCAAAATTCCGAGCTAGGGCCTTGGGCTGTTTTCAAGGGTCGCAACCTGATTCGATTCATCATTTCCGGCTGGCCCAAGATCACACAGCAGTTTGTTGGTTTGGCCGTCTTCAATACCTACGCGACATATTTCTGTAGGTGTTCGCTGCATGATGCCCTGAAAAGCTTCTAATCATATGTTGCAGTCCAATATGCAGGAAACAAGGATCCGTTCCTTGTCACTCTCATCCTCTCATCCGTTCAGCTGATCTCGATGATTGCCACTGCAACACTTACAGATTCCATCGGTCGACGTCCTCTTACCGTGTACCCATACGCGGTGACGGTCGTGTCAGTTCTGTGCCTGGGTATCATTGGGTGTTTTGACTATACAGCCAAGGCTACCAGCTCGCTACTTGTCAGTATGACCTCAACGGGATCACTCCCAATTTGGCTAATTGTTGTCCCTGCAGATCTTCTTTGCGTGCCTCGCTACGTTTTCCACCACTGGTGCTTCAGCTATCGGCTACGCCTACGCTGCAGAGATTCCACAACAGCGCCTCAGAGCCCAGACGGCTGGTTGGTCACTGGCTGTGTCTAATTGCATCGCTATCATCTTCAGCTTCTGTACCCCACTGATGATCAACGGTTCGGTCAAGTGGGGCGTCAAGACTGGGTTTTTGTAAGTACTATCTACAAAGCTTGATGTCATATTGAAGGCTTGCTGATGAATGCTGCATAGCTTCGCTGGTACCGGTACGGTTGCCGTCGCCATCGCATGGTTCATCCTTCCTGAGGTTGCGCGTCGAACACCCGCCGAGATTGACGAAATGTACGTTAAGTTCCATTGGTGTCATCTCTTGAGGTGTATGAAGCTAATGCTCGACAGGTTTGAGAAGAAGATCAACCTTCGCAAGTTTGACAAGTATGTCACAGAAGTCCAGGTACACGCACATGAGCTTCAGGACAGGAAGAAAGTGGTCGATGAGGTTTGATTGAGCCTACGATGGAGGCAAAAGGATATTCTCGGGGGGATACTTGCTCTTCACTTCTGGTGGCCGATCTTATAATACTCTACTTGATAGTTGCTTCTATCTATATCGATTAAGACAGGTTTCCATTAAGATCCTAATAAGCCCTAATGTGGAAGCAATGCCTTGGAGTTGGAAGCTCCCTTATCCGAACATCGTTCGGAGGTCCTTCTTGTCCATAAGGCTGATCCAACAAACATCCATGCTCCACCTGGGCGCTTCATCGTAGGCAGCCCACAGTTCTTTCGCAAACTTCTCGGCGACTCCGATAGGACCGGGGTGCAAGCATTCTTTAAAGACACTCAGACGTCGCAAAATAAAGGCTCGCCCTTTACTCACATCAACGGCCATCTGTGAGACGGATAAAGGGTCGATATCCTCCTTGGAATGTTCGAGTGGGTCTTTTAGAAGTTCCAGGTAGTCAAGAATGCTCTCCATTGGTCTTGGCTTGGCCTGACTGCCGCCACTGATGGAGTTTGACTCTGTTCCAGGGGGTGAGGTAGGTGTGTATCGAAGCCCCGTGGCAGCGCAGACATACAAAAGCGGCTGGATAGCGCAGCTGCCGGACTCGGAGGGGGTTCGCTCAAGCACTTCTATGAGCCGAAGGGTGAGGGGTACGATGCGCTTGTGCCATAGCATTGTTGTTTCTACTTCACTGGGGTCTCGCGGCACCAGTTGAGAATGGGGTGCCAATAAGGCAGGAAACTGTATGTAGAGCTGGAGCAGGGAGGCAAGTTGATAAGCTTCAGCCACATATAAAAGATGATTACTCGGTGTGCGCTTGTCACCGGTATCGTTGAGTGATGGCCTTGGAGATAGCTGCAGTTGTAGCAACTCTACCTCCAGCTCCTTTGCCTGCTCTATCTCTGGTACCGTGAGAGGTGAGCCCGATGCCCCCCTGGATAATTCAGCGGCGCGACGTCGAGAAACCCGACAAAGGCGAATTGACCCCATGAACAGGGTCGAGCTTAGGAGTGAGACGCCTGTCCATGGATGAGGCTCCGCGTCGTAAGAAGACTGGCTGTAAGTACTCAAGGACCCAGATGTCTGGAAGGTATATGCGATTGCGCTGGTTTGGTGAATATCCGTCCCTGGTTCTGGGTCATATATGAAAGATATCAACATATCCCAGTAGACGAGACTTTTGTTGAAGAAATCCAACTTGTCAGCATCAGTAGCGAACTGTTGCTGTGAGCTCCACCGAAGCAGTGTCTTCGCTTCTTGCAAAAACGGCCAACCCACCCGACGAGTATCTAGCCAACAAATTGTGGTCCCAAGGCAGAGTAGCGAGAACATGATACCGGCGGGCATCGCATCGAGGGCGTTCTTCTCATTGAGCTCCTGTATCTCTGCTTGAACACTCAGGGTTGCCGTTTTGAGCAGGCTCATAGCAGAGTTCCTCATTTGTGGTAACCGTGCCGAAAGGAAGCTGGCTGACATGCTTTGGAGAGCAATGAAGACGGGGGGTGAGCTTTGCCAAAGATCCTCGGCCATCTTTCGATTCATGTTGGACTTGGAGTCGAAGCCGGACCATGCCGGACATACTTCGTCGAACCAACATTTCAGAAGCCGCATAGAGGAGTCTGAGTTGATCCCTGGTGGTTGAATCTGACCAGATAGACCAGGGTCTAGCCAAGAGGTCCGTTGGGACGACATGTGAAAGCAGAAATCCGGCAGCCAGTCTGAAGTGGAAAGGTCGAAGTTCGGGGTCTCAATAGTAATCGAATGAAGACTATCACCAAAGCCTCCACCAAAATTCGTCGAATCGAAGTCCATAAGATCTGTTAGGCTGATATCCTCTGACTGTGGCCAAAGAGCCATTTCACCGTCCGTCATTGGACCAACCTCCACAACTTCCTCACGGGTGTATTCATCAGCCGTCAGCGGATTCAAAGTAATGGTAGATGGGTTGTCGTTCAGAGGCTCTGGTGACTTCTTTTGCTGTTGTAATGTCTCACTCGCTGTTACCTCGTGTTTGTATGACCACCTCAACGTTCGCTGAGGGTAGCCGTCGCATAGCAAACCCTTCTTTGCGCAATTCGTGCACGTTGGCCTGCTTTCATCGCATTTGACCTCTCTGCGTCAGTACCTCATCAATCATTTCCGCTTCTCTAGACATACATGTCTCTGCTTGCATGACTGACAACCGCCTCGGGAGCGTTGCCCGTATGATCTCGTTAGCCTACGGCCACCGCGTCGGGGCATGGTAGCGCTTAGGTTATAAGTGTCGACTATGACTGCTCGTGCGGTTGACCGACTATCCACGTCAGGGAGGGGAACCGTGAATCAGCACCCTTAGTCACCAGGGAAGCGCGGGGTCGAAAGTTAGCGAGGCCGGACACTACTACGGTACCCGGCATACGGAGTAATATGCCGTGATTTGGGCCAATCGAATGGTTGCGTGCGCTTTGCATCACCATTCGTCATCCGGCTCTGTATGGAAAGTTTAATCAAGAGCGTGAGAGCTTCTGACACCACTTAAGGTCCATTTAAGCCATTCTTCATATTCTAGCTATTACTATGTCGAAGCCTAGGTGAATCAGAAAGAGAAGACCTGTGCCTTCAACTTCGGTAGCGCCGTGCGCATGGAGCTCCGAAAAAACTTGGCTTCTTGTATATTTTAATCTTCTACTTTTATTTTTACAACTACATAACTCTACTTCTGCTGAGTACGAAGACCGTGTTGTCTAAATATATGAAGACTTTTTCAATCCACTAGGTTTACATCTGGGACTATTACCAATCTATCTTTCTAGAAGTGCCGCAGTCCATAGCTTGGCAGACTAAAGTCAAGAATAAGCCAATGTAGTGTAAGGGTATCGAGGATGTCCCAACTTGGGGTATTTAAAAGGGCGTTACTTACTTCGATCAGCCTTTGAGAGTTTGGCGTCGCCATTCTGCTGCTTAAGCGCAGCGGGCTTGATCTCGAAGCCACGGACTGCCTCCTGACGCCAGTGCATTTCGACTGCATCAGCAATCTTTGCTTGGTTACCTATTACTAGTCAGCGTTGTTTATTACAAAAGCTCGACATTGCCCAATCTCACTGTTGCCAATGGCTTCATCTCTGGAAGTTATGAGCTGCTTATACTGATACTCAAAAGCTAGAAGCCTCTGCTGTATTCCCTTTTCAAGGAAATTCATAGCCGCCCCATCAAGATTAAAAGACCCCTTAGGGCTGTTGATGTAAACATCGCAGCGTAAATTGGTTTGGTCAACGGCGACGGGAGAGTACGTGAGTTGGTACCAGAAAGGTCGATCAAACATTGTGTGTACTGTAGTCAAAGGGAAGGATAGTAGCTCTCCAATAGAACTAGGTCCCTCTTCAGGAATGGAAGGGCTGAATTCGTGGAATTGGACGCAGTTGGATGCGATGTGGCGTATGGCTGGTTGACTGTCTTACATTAGCAGCTGCGGGTAATCTAGAACGGAGGGCCGAAGATGGTACACCTACGTATTACCTTCCAATTGAAGTTCCCACTGAATTCAATGCTCTCTAAGAGTTCTATATCTGGGCCGGTCTTCTCCAGCTTGTCCATCTCTAAGCCCGCTACAGGTGCAGTAGCAGGCAGGCCCTCGTCACGGCTGACGTTGATGTGAAGGAAGCCTCGGCTGTCCTGCTTCGTGTAGATTTCGAAGAGACTATTCAAGCTCTTATCAAAGCCGGTGAGATTGTCGAAATAAGGAGCTTTGATAAGCCTTCCCTCTGTGTTATAACTCCATCCATGATATCGACAGCCAAGAATGGTGGCGCTGCCAGACTGCTTCCTGGCGACCGGGAAGGCTCTGTGCCTACAGACATTGTGGAATGATCGCACTACCATGTCCTTTCCCAGGATCATGAGAATACGAAAACCAGCAATATCGTAGACAACATAGTCGCCGGGGGAGCGAAAACGTCCGCGGTGGCTCACACAAATCCACGTCTATCAATGAAATCAGACCATTGCGTGACAGATATCATCGGTTTTGAGTGTTCTTACTTGGCTGAAGATTGCCCGTCGCTCAAGTTGGAATCGAACAGGATCCGACCACCATCCCTCGGGCAGATTGAAGGCTCGGTCTTCCGGCACTATTACGCGAGCATCGCATCGTTGCAGATAACGCCAGAAATGAAGAACCATTGAAACAATAAGCACACTCGTAGTGCCTAAAATTACTAATGAATTCATTGAGAAGAGCATCTAGAACAACAGAATGTGATGCATGAAGTGAACAACTGCGAATGTTTCTTACAGAAGAGCAAGAATATTTAGCCCTTCAGCAAAATACAGCGTTTCCGCAAGATCCATTTCGACGGCTGGCATTTTCGTGTGCGATTTCTCTATTAGGCAATGGAGATTACTCTATCGGGCTGTTTGCGCCCATGAATCGCTGGCTTTGGAGCGTCATGTGAAGCACAAGAATAAATTACCTGTTAAAGAGACTCAATGGTACAGTACGCGTGATATCACCCAGCTGGAAATATGTGGATGAGGCAAGCTGCGTGTAAAATTTCCTGATCTGGTATAGCATAGCGTAGGGTAGGCTTCCGGCTATGAACATCGATTTGGATAAAGCTCAGATATGGGCATTCCTATGAACAGGTATTTTCATGCCCCTCTTGTTGCTCAAAACAAGAGGTTTTCTATTCAACTTACATCAAATAAGAATCAAATAAACCGAAATATTATTGAAATCGCCCCCCTCCCATAATTCATGATGACTGACTGGGACGTTACTCTCCCTGCATCCTGGTATACCAGCACTGGCATCTACAGCTTAGAGAGACGGGCGATTTTTCTCAACGCAAGTTCAAGAGGGACTCCAGTCTCTCTGGTTGCGCTCATACTGATTCGCTATCCAGTCCTGGGTTCTTCTGGGAGCCGTAACCAAGTTTCCTGAAACCAATGTCAACTACGAGCACGAGCTGGCTCAGACCGACTTCATCGTCCGTCGCGAGACTGAAGATTGGAGAAGTATCACCGTCTCCAAGCAGAGCGATGTAAGTACTTAAGTACTCGCACATCCAACTCTCAAGAAATCTTTCTAATCATACAGGGTACCGTTATGCGATCGCACCTAACTCCAAATGGACTTCTTTTCTTGACCTTATCCGACGAGACCTGCTCATTTGAGGAGTTCTTCCCCGGCTTTGAGGAATCGACTGCACACGCCGACTTCACTGGGCTTCCACTAAGACGTCCTCTTAAGTACATCGCTGATAATAATTGGAAGGCTACGGTTGATGCGTATCAAGAGTGCCTCCATTGTGCCTATGCCCATCCGGAGTTTGCAAAAACGTTCAAACCCGCGGGCTACAAAGTCATTAATAAGCACAACTACTCGCAGCATATTGCTACTGCCACTGGTGCTGACGATGGTTTATTCTTCTTCCTTTTCCCGAATTGCTCCTTGAGCTTGTACGCCGGGGGTTTGACCTGCTGGCGCATTAATCCATCTAAGAAACCCGAACAAGCCCGCATGGAGTTTGACTACTATCATAAAGCCCCTGCTGGGAGCGATGAGTTCGAAAAGTGGTATGACTTCACGCGTAATGTTGCTGTTGAAGATATTGAGCTTTGTGAGAAGACTCAAGCAAACCTTAATGTTGGTATTTACTCGGAGGGTTTGCTGAATCCACAAAAGGAGAATGGCGTTATCTGTAAGTGTATCCTACTGTTGGATTGATCCTTCTTAATGCTAATATTTATAATCTGAAAGATTTCCATAGTCGTATACTTGAGTTGTGCTCAGCTCAGATGGAGAAAGATGAGGCCATGCAGTCCCCAGGAAGGTCATTTGGGGAACGCCAACTGCCCTTATACAAGGATCTGACTAGCTACTAAGAGTGATTTTGGCGGGATACCAAGGCGGTAGAAGATTTCAATACTACATCTATTACATTCGCCGCCACATAACGAGTGTGATCCCGTCTCTGCGTAGCCTTACTCTGGGTAGCAAGATTTCGCGGAGGAACAGAGATCGGAAACGCCAGCCAATTAAGGGCACGGGCTGCTTTTCGGATAGAGCCTCGCTTGCGGAATGCCCGATCGCTTGACATCGGGCTCTCTATGTCGGGGACGACCTGAAAACTAAAGCCCGGTGGCGTGGAGGCTCAATTGCAATCTAAGTAGGAGTTGGTCAATATCCTTTGCTTCAATCACGAGGGCACATAAAAGTAGAAGATCGATGTTTAATGTCAAAGACTAGTATGTGCAAGTCAAGCTATTATCTATTACTATAGTTGTCCTATCTAAAACAATTGAGACGCCGCGATGTTTTATCTTTGACTCTGCGTCCCATTCTCCAAGTTGTTCTCGTATCGAAACGTAATATCCGTCTTAACCCCAATCCTCCCACTCGGCATAACCAACACCTCTTCACTGCTATTATCCTCCAGCCCATTCTTGATATTCGTCTCGAACGTACTCTTTGGTGCACCAGTACCAGGATTGCTACCACCCTGAAGCTCAAGTGGCATTTGTTTGAAGCCGGAGAGCTTGCGACTGCTGGACATGCCAGAGCTGCCGAGGAGACGGGGCGCGTATTTCTTGGCGATGGCTTTGTAGGAGGGGATCGAGGCGGCGAGGATGCCGATGTTGGTCTCGATTACGGACCAGTACATTGCGTCGGATATGACCCAGGTTTGGTCGGAGGAGCTGAGCATCTTGGGGATGTATGTTATTCGGATGATGGACGAGACACAGGCACTGTCGACGTTAGCAGGTGGATGATTGATAGGGATAATGGAGACTTACAAGAGTCCGAGACCCAGGATGATGGCCAAGCTGATCTTCTGTCGTCGGGGAACACGAAGTCTTGCCACCAGTGGAATCGGCAATGTGTACGTAAGAATATCCGTAAAGATATTGACAGCTGCATTCGCCAAGTAGAAAGCATTGATGTCAACGCACTTCTTATCATCTGGCAAGATCGTAATATCGTACGCGGCCGGGACTGGAGAACACTGAAAGATGCAAGCCAGGACATTTGCACCAGCCTGACATCCAACGACCCCCATCATCACAAACGCCGTCTTGCGTAACATTTTATCGCCGAGTCGGGTGTAAAGCGCAAGTACTGAGATCTTAATGAAGCCGAGGCAGGCATTGTAGAAGATGGAGGACAGCCAGACGATTTGGAGGTAGGCGATGAAGTTGTCGGTCCCGCGCTTTATCACGTCTTCGTAGTGACTACCGAGGCCATGTTGGACGGCTGAGGAGGTCAGTGACGGCCAGTTAGCAAGCAATAGTATACTTACAAGCAATTGTGCAGCCGATAAAGCACCATGATAAGATCTTGAATCTGTCAGTATCTGCACATGCAGTCGTATAAAGATCAGACTTACGGCTCCAACGCAAATCAAGTCTGCAACAGTTAGCAAAGCCTAATAAGTGGATCGAAAAACTCACAGTCATCAGCCCCAAGCGACTTGACAATAAACGTCCTCGCCCACAATCTCAACACCACAGCACAAAAGCTAATGACAGCAAAACAAATAGCAACCGAATTAACAGTCGAGCCCTGTGATTCAGTCATGGTTGCAAAGACAAACGAAAAATATTGTACGAGTCCGAAAACCTAAGCTGATGCAGAATCTCCAGCGGGTTAAATGGAAGAATCCATCGTGTCTCAACTGAGACAAGCGGATGGCCTTTCATTACAGCTGATTGATTAACTCCTTGGTGTTATGCCAATCGTTGACCATTCTGTAACGAAAGCACAGACGGGAAATTCTCGCCTCGCCAAGCGACCGAAGATCTTACTGACTCCATCGCTAGCCCTGACGGCGCCAGGCGAAAGAGGAGAAGTCTTTCAGGGGAAATTCGTATATCAGATTTTATCATTCGTCTTGGAAGTTCTGAACCAACATAGAGTAGCATTTGCCCCCCATTCTAAGTGGAGATGCGTGTAATGATTGACGCTTGGGTAAAAGTGATTGGATGCTAGGATACTCGGATAAATGGTCCGTGAATTCGACTGTGCGAGGATCATGACGCTTGGTGGACCTCGGCTTCTCATTTCCGAAGCGTTTTTCCCACCCACTTGGTGTTGTTTTCTCCTTTAGACTTTCTGCTATTGAGGTTTGTGAGGCTAGAGACAACGGCCCGGTGGAAGCTAAGTGTTAGTCTACCGGTTCTCTTCAGCGTGTCTCACGCTAATTATTGCCTCACCCTACTGACTTCCTTCTTTCGTATTTCATACCGTGGCATTTGGTAGAATCCACTTGGTCAATAACCTGTTTCCTCGCGAGAATCTGTCATCTTTTCTCAACTGTGGAGCCAAGCAAACAAGGCACTTCAACCAACATGTTCTCCACAATGAGACAAATATCATATCATCCGAGTACCACCTGCCTGCCTGCATGAACTTCTTGTCAGGGAAAAAAGAAGCAGAAGGATCATGAAACATCTCCTTTACCCAAAGTCTCGGGAACACCGTCGTGGTATTACCGTTGTATTACCCAATCCGTTCACATGCGAATCTTGAGTAACCGCTGAAGTGGAGAGGATTTAATATCTCAGCCGCGTATGGCGATCTTGGTAGCAGATCTTGGCGAATGTGGGTAGAGGACCAGGATCAGAAATTTTACCACGACTCGGGAACGCTTATCCTGCCGAATGTTAGGCCCTGCTTTAACAAGGATCGTCGACCGTTCTCAGGTAAGTCGTCGTTTGATAGGCAAGCGCGCACACACAATTCTTGGATCTTCAGCGGGTTGCTCATCCGAGATGTGAGCCGTTACATTAAAGAATCCACTTTACTACATGTTGCATAGCATAGAAAAGAAATCACGGGCCATTGAACATCCTTGGTTAATGATCGTCAAGTTGCGCAACTCGGTTATACAGGCTATGTAACAGCCCGGAAACCACCCGCTCGTGTCGATCCCTCGTACATTATCGGGTTTGGTCCCCTTTCATTGCTTATTTTCGCGTTCCCAACAATTGGTTCATTTTGTTTCCTGCAGACACAATGGCTGTGCTTAGTTTTGTGAACGTCACCCTGTTGGGGGTTGGGTATATTGCTTTTTGCGCTCTGTGGCAGATTGTTCGGTATCGCTTTTTTCACCCGCTGAAGAAGTTTCCCGGGAATTTCTGGGGGACTGTTACGAGGCTTTGGATCACGTATCATAATGTCAAGGCTGATGAATGCGCGACATTTCAAGACCTTCACAAGAAGCATGGTAAGATCGCTTTTTTGGGGAAAGATGACGTTATTCACGCTTTACAGGACCTGTTATTAGGATTACACCTACTATGCTGCTCGTCAGCGACGCAACTCAACTACCAAAGATTTACAACCGTCACGCCAACAAGTCAAAGCACTACATCACCGGAAGTTTTGGCAAAGATGAATCACTCTTCAACATGCAAGATTCCGTCATGCACGCCAAGTACAGAAAAATTGCAGCTCCTCTTTACAGTTTAACCAACATCAAGAAGATGGAGCCGTTGATTGACTCCAACATTGAGAATTGGATGGCCCGTCTGCAGCGAGAATTCGCTTCTACCAACAAACCCTTCGACTTTGCGCCTTGGGCTGTTTTCATGGCTTATGACATCATTTCAGAAGTTGGCTTTGGTGCTCCGTTCGGCTTTGTCAAGGAGGGTAAGGATGTTGAGGGTCTTATCCAGGGCTTTCACGATGGTCTCACTCCCTTTGGCATCATGGCGAGACTGCATCCTTTCACCAACTGGGTTAAGAGCACTTTCTTGGGCAAGTACATGGTCGCTAGTCCTGAGCAGGACTCTGGAATTGGAACATTGATGCGGTTTCGCGATCGCCTGATTGATCAGCGTTTCAAGGATATTGAGAATGGTGCGACAGACGGCCGTGTTGACTTGCTTCAAACGTAAGCTGCCATGTTTCATATTTCACACTAAATGCTGACACAGATCTACAGCTTCATTGAGGCCAAGGATGAGGACGGTAATCCCCTGGATATTAACTACATCAAGGCTGAGATTCTTCTCGTCCTTCTCGCTGGCGCTGATACAACTGGAACAGCCTTCCAGGCCATGATGATCCACATCCTCACCAACCCATCAGTCTACAAGAAGCTAATGACTGAGCTCGACGACGCTACTGTTGCTGGGAAACTTTCCGAGATGCCGCAGTACGACGAAGTCGTCGAGAACTGCCCCTACTATATCGCCTGCGTCAAAGAAAGCATGCGTCTCAACCCCTCGGCACCAAACATCTTCCCCCGCATCGCTCCGCCAGGCGGCCTCGAGATCTGCGGCCAATTCGTGCCCGAGGGTACCGAAGTAACATGTAACCCATGGCTCGTGCACCGTGACCCTAATATCTACGGTGATGACGCCGAGGTCTTCAAGCCTGAGCGTTGGCTAGATGAGGATAAGGCCAAGGTTTACAACAAGTATAGCATGGGCTTTGGTTATGGTGCTAGAGTCTGTCTAGGCCAGGATGTTGCGCGCATGGAGCTTTACAAGGGACCGTTGCAGTTCTTGAGGAGCTTCAAGGTGGAGTGGGTTGATGAGAAGAACAGGGGAACGTATGTTGTTAAGGGCGGCGTGAGTTACTTTGAGAACATGAACATCACGATCCAGAGACGAGAAGTCACCGCATAGAATACGCAGCTACAACTAATGCGATCCCACTAAGCTATCTCCCATCAAATGCCACGAAAATGCGCGATTCATTCCGTCCTACTCCACCTTTCTGACCGAAGGTGTTTTCATGGTCCGTAACCCGGCAATCACGTTCCTTTGCTTGAACGAAATGAACACGGAGTCTGCAGAATCTTGCTTAATATCCTAGTGTTGCTATTAGAAAGTTTTGCACATTGTATGTTAATTCTGAAGAGGGAATAGAACAACCCTGTATGACTCTGGGCTCTTGTAGTTGGAATAGAATGCCCCGGTTAGTCACCGTTACTCTCGCACATTCAGCTCACAGCATTCACATGACACAAAAGTGACTGATAGTTTAGTACAAGAACAATCCTGGAATGAGCGAGTAACTCATGTGAATGGGATACATCAATGCCTTGGCAAAGACAATGCCAAATCATTAATATACAGCAAGTAAGGGCATTAGTTACACTGACACTTGGGAGAGAATACTGAGGGCACGAAAACAAGATTTAATATTTCTTGATTTGGAGGAATTGTCCTATAATGAAATATCCCATCCTCGATTAGCCTTTAAGCTTTCTGTGCGTCTTCCTGTCCTTTCATTTCCTCTTTCAGCGCTTTTTCTATGTCTTTCAGTGAGCCCTGCCGAACACCAGAGTCTTCCATTGCCTGAAGTTCGGGTAGCAGATCCTTTTGCTCCCACGACGTGATGGCATAGTACTTCAAGTCCACTTCCCAGCAATGGTACTCGCGGGATATTCCATCCCCATCGAAAATGGTACTCAATGCCTTCGCAAGTTTGAAATCGTCCTTGACGTATGGCGAAGGAATAACACACTCAAAATAGTCCAGATGCACTGTTCCTTTGAATGTTCCCCTGGGCACATGAGGCATCTTGTAGTTTTTCTTTTGGTTTTGTGAATGATTGAGAGAGGTTTAAGTGTGTATGTTGATGGCGTGATATGTATGTGATGGTGGTTTGTGTTCTTGACTTATCATTGGGCATTCGAGGGAGGAATATGGAATACTTATGGGGTGGAAAAGAACAGGAGAAGATTCAGCTACCATTCGCAACTGCAATCGCTGAATAGTGCGGTTGAAGCAACTACGACAAGAATTATCACCCCTGAATAGGCGATTTCACTGATGGGTGACGCGGTGTCAATATGTGTCTACTCTGAGTCACTTCTATCGCCAGCCCGGATCACTACGCAAATGCTATGATTGTCTCTGAGACTCTGCAGAAGCTTCCTGGTGATTAAATCAGAGCCCTCAAAACACACGACTTACTGGCCTGTTGATGGAAATTTTGGTCTTGTTGGCGGTCGTGGGAACCATATCATAGTTTCCTGTTCGGCTGACACTTACCGCTGGAGGACGGGACTTTCCTCAACTCTTGGGGCCAGGCTTAGGAACACCCGATCATTGGATCATTTTTCTGCTTGCCAATAGTAGTCTACTTGGTAGTGACAACAACAGTTGGGTGTGATACAGTTGCGGAAGTGGAGTAAATGGATGCAAGACCAATTATCACCCGTCGTGGAGAGCTTTATGTAGAAATTCTATAGTGAAACAAAGTATGATATTCTGATTATTGGCGTCAGCGGCTTGACGTTCCAGTTTGTGTCTAAATACTATATCCAGAGCAAAATGCAACACCAGGAGTCCAAGACTATGCCATAAATAGGTGGCAACCCTGTTCGTTCTAGAAGAGGGACCACGATTCAATGAACTAATAAAATTATAATCTTAATGAATGTAGAGCAAAAGAGGAATATGTACTGTGGCTTTCTAATATTTATCAAAAGTTTTTAAAACCATAATACTGCATGTGTCAGATCGTTTCTCAGAATACAAAAACCAATCCTTGAACGCGAAAACCGCTCAAGACTTCTCATTTACACCTATCAATCTCACTATCAATATCACATGACACAAAACTCAAACCTTGAGGATTACCAGAACCCATATCACCACTTCCTAATGGCAGACGTAAATGAGCTCCTTCCCGAATGGAAGCATAACATCCCAACTAAGAAGGTCAAGGATTAGGATGCCCTCCGTGTAGCCCTGAAGGAATTTTATGGTGGGGGCTCACGTATCGGTGAGAATAATTGGGTAGCCAGAGGTCGCCACGGATACAGTGGTCTGGAAGGAAGAGCGCAAGAACCTGCTGGAGGAGCTCCAGAAGAAGGATATCGTGGAGAGGTCATAGGGGCGAGTCCCATGATTTGGAATGAGTTGTTAAAGGATGTGGGAGTATTCGGTCGCAACGGGACGTAAGTAACGATACTTCTAACATTCAAAGGTTACCGAATCATGTCATGGTAGAATAGTAAACGTTTTTCTTGGCGTGGCTTGGTACTACAGCCGTAGGTTCTGGGTCTCGGTCGACACTCCTTTGCCATGTTATTCCTATCACAGTTGATCCAGGACTACACGAGCCTGCGACCTAAAGAGAAGTATATTTGATGGTAGCAATGAGATAGCTCAGAGATACATCAACTTCGAAAGGAAACCGAGTCTTGGCGGTATTCGTATGGCTGAGTGGATGATTCAGAGGCGTATGAAGCTTGAGCTCTCTGAGTCAAGATTCCTGGTACGTGTATAATCACAAAGGATACTAATTCACAAGGCTTCATCAATCGAGTTACATACCAGCCCAGTCACCAAATCAGGGACAAACAAGCTCAATGTGACTGCTTAGACAGAGGTACTCAGGGACATCTAACAAGTATAATACAACCTTCCTGGCCATACTCACTCAGCGAGTCAGCACTCACCATTCGCACTTGAACAAAAACAAAACCCAGAGTCACCAAAGCAAAGTGGATACACTTACAATCCGCAAGAAATCACCATGGAACCAATTAATACAGATCACAAGAGGCTCGTTCCGCGCCGCCTTATCACAAACACGGCGGACTTTTACTTGGGCCTAACAGAGATATATGGCTATTTAGCCAATGGCGGGTGGTCGTGGTCTATGGGCAGTACGACAGACGATCAAATCGTGTACGCGCCCAGAGCAGAACCGGAAGACCTTGTGGCGGAGCTTCAGAAAGGCGGGTTTATTGAAAAGGGGACGGTTGAGGAGACGGCTACGACCACGGCTCCCTAGCCTGAGGGGGAACATGGAACACCGGGGGAACAGTTGTTCTAAGCGAAGACTTACACGGCCCTCATGCGTTTTTGCCTGAGCTTTGCTGCAAAACCCCAAGATGCTTCGCTCTTATTCTCTCATTATGCTGGCTTCACTCAATAACATACCCACCATTTGACGCCTATCTTATGAGACCAAGATCCCAGAAGGGCCGGGACTGTAAAATTATGTTAGTCTTGATGTATCGAAATGAAAGGAAAGATTTTGATGCTAAATGATGACGTACAAGAGAAGCAAACATGCCAATGATTTGAGATCCCTTTCCGTGAACTGTACTCCAGCCTTTATCTGTTCCGTAAGGGTAGTCAGGCGTTTGAATATTTCGGTCTAGGTTAGTTTGAACCTAAAAGCATCAGCCATGGCGGTCTTGCAAGAGTCCATTGTGTGAATGCCTTTAACCCAACTAAATATGTCCCCTTTGTCTGTAACTCAATGTTAGACAGTCGCTCACCAGACGGGCCGTCAATAGGGAAAGATACAGTGCTGTCGTGAGAGTCGGAGATGTAAAGCGGAACTTGATTCCCGCCACATGGCAGATGTCAAAGACCCATATGACAATCTCCGACAGATGCGACAGATATCGGTCATCTGATTGGTCAAAAAAGTCGGTGGTTACTGGAAGATTGTATTTGGGTGGGGGCTTATCACCTGTGCTTCCGCTGAATAGTAATCCGTCTCTAGGCACTTCAGGATACCATGGACAGTTGTTCAGCCAGTCCTCCTGGTTGGGTATTTTGTCACGACTAAGGGAGACAAGCTTGAGAGCCTTACAAATGTTCGTACATGTCAGCTAACTCAGTATGTGGCATAGTAGAAACTTACATCGAATTCAGCTTTTACTACAGAAACTCCTTGGGCTCCTTTTAATCGCCATCGTGGAAGTCCAGGTGACTCGCCCGCCCAGGAGGTGAGTGTTCCATCACTCTGAACTGCAGCAATACCTTTGATCCCGGACAGCTCCATGGCGAGTTCCCATCCCCGGATCGGCTCATCAAGAAGTGGAATGTGTAACATCGTATCCTCATGTTGGTACCTTGCAGCATGAGATTGATTATGGCTATGAACCAGGCTGAAGCCAGAGATGAATTTTTAAGCCGCTGTATCAATAAAAGATACTGACATCTTTCGAAGCTTGACAGGCTCTGTGAAGTATAGGGCACGAGCCCTCAGAACTCGGGAGCCGTAGAAAAAGCTTTTCCCCGGATTGGAAATGGCGCGTGAAGCTTTATGCCAAGAGACTCCAGATTGAAATTTTTTATGACTTGAATCATCAAGTATACTTTCGAACCAGGTGTCTAAAGGGGAACCTTGGCAAGAAACGCCGTCAAGTTGAGTAAGGGTAGCTCGAAGACGCTTAGCAGGACCCCAAACTCGCTGGCGGTTGGCCATACTTGGGATCCCACGTGACCAGATGTTGAGAGAAAAATATAGAGCTCTCCATGATTCAGGAGGCCGGTCATGAACTTCAGGCAAATGTTCAAATTCGTAGCCAGTTTGGAACCGCGATGCCCAGAACCTTTCGGTGATATCATTGACCGTATATTCACCGACTAATATGTGTTATGTTGCCGAGATCGAGATCCTTGAGACGCAGATCATCATGAACCATTCCCAAGAGTACTAGGGATCCAGAGTTGGACCGTCATCTTGTGGTCAGAAGGATAAACGTTCGTCGAATTCGCTCTTCTCAGAGTTCAGAGTAGTTACCAAACGCCAAGGTAAGTCAGCATAGTAGGTTCGAAGGGAGGTCTCATGTTACTGTCATGTCTTCATCCTATTCCAGATTGGCTGCAGATCCCTAGGGAAGACCGAATGATCCAATATGGTAAGATATATTTGTGCGCAATTACACTGCCTATGTTATCCATTGAGGAAAACGATGCGACTTACCATATTAGCTTTCCCCAGTTTAGTCCTTTCCAATGTCTTGGCTCCCCCTCTGCTTTTAACCTCATCCCTGGAAAAGTAAGCTTAATATCAAGCTGCGGTCTGGGGTGATGATCCCCCGCTTCATACGGAAATCCGCTGCGATGATGCAAGGGAGCCAATAGGCAATGAGTATGTAACACTTCACTTCACGATCACAGCTCTCGAAGGAAATAGGGCGGGAAATGCTGAAAGAATTAACGGCAGCCCATTATTTAGGCTGACAGAACTGGATCATGTGGTTCACAAGTTTCATTGCATAATTGGTTCACTCTGGGATGCAGGCACGTGGCAAAAACAAGCATTCAAAAGAAGACTGGATGAATTGTATTAACAGAACACCAAAACAACCTTGAAGGTTGCTGGGAACTATTTGAATAAGTTCTGAAGTACTAGAGCCGCTGTAGATCATAAAGCGGTTCTGCAAGAGTGCAATTCCAAGAATTTGTTACTCGGAATATATGCTGTCCACTTCCTTGGAGTTAAATTTGTTGTATGGCCATTTATCCACAGAGAAGAGGATGTGTGACTGTAGTTTCGTTTGAGATCAACTCCAAATGTAGTCTTGAGCAGACCATAGGAGAGTGCGACAATGCAGACTGAAATAATAAACAGTGAGGCGCTGCCTTTTGAAGGCCCAGTAAAGAGATGTGGGTTGAAAGAATAAAGTGAGGTATTGATAGTCATTGAGTTATCCTCCAAACTTATCAGAGTCAGTATAAATACTGGCCGCATACAGGAAGATAAGCGTAAGTAACCAATGGCACAGGTACAACATAAGCCGGCGGCGGACTCTGCGCATAGTAGGCAGCTGATAGTC
Organism: Fusarium odoratissimum NRRL 54006; assembly: GCF_000260195.1. Taxonomy (NCBI): domain Eukaryota; kingdom Fungi; phylum Ascomycota; class Sordariomycetes; order Hypocreales; family Nectriaceae; genus Fusarium; species Fusarium odoratissimum. The sequence continues at coordinate 89,450 of NW_022158703.1, read as the reverse complement.
CCTGCTGATACCCCGCAAGATGAGCAGCAATATAAGGGTTGTGCTGCAGTGAAGAGCCGCCAACACTCGAACTTGAGGTTGACTGACTGGTCGGCTCGCTCGAGGGGAGGGGCTTTGGTACAGCACCCTTTTGATACCCCTTTGGCCGGTAATTAGCCAGACAAGCCGACCTCTCTGTCCTTCCAGGGTGGTAGACCACATCAAACTCCCCAGACCCAGCAGAGTTGGTGATTATACGAACTGGGCCCGGTGACCCAGACACGTAACCCTTGTTCAAGCAGAAGGGGTACTCTTGCCAGGGACCCGACGACTGAAGAGCAAGCTCTTCTTTGTTATGAAATCGTCGCGGGTAAATAGACTGGCTCGATACAGGGCTAGCTGGAATCTGCTTTGCCTGTTTCCTGACTTGGCTTGCTGGGATCTGTCGGTACCACTTGTCCAAGGTCAGGTCAGATAGTGAATAGTAGGAGCAGTCTGAATCGGTCTCCCAGTTGTCTTGTGTAGGTGAAGGGGATGGCAATCCTCCTTGATTATTAAGCTGATCCAATTGACGCAGCGCTTCGGAAGTAAGAGCAGACATTTTTAAATGGTATATGTCGCTTAAAGAAAGGTGAAGATGAAGATCGGATGGAAGTCCAAGATAAAGAGAGTGGTAGGTGTATAAGCTAAGCTTAGGACAAGGGTCAAAGTCTTTGCTCGCTGTTGCTGTGTCGAAATGCCAGGCAAAGTTTACCAAGTAGTGATAGTGAAGAGATGAAGAGAAGTATGTGCGCTACGTTGATATGTGGGCCAAAGTCTGGTGACTTGCCGAAAGTAGAAAGTGAGTTGTCAACAAAGAATGAGCTGATAAAGAAGAAGATAGCGTTGACGTAACCGTAAGCTGAGAATAGAAGACTTGTGACTTGAGCAGCAGGCAACTGAAGAGTATGAAGAAGGGAAGTTCAGAAGTCAGGATGAAGGGGACAGGAGGGGAGTTTATACCCAGCATCCATTAGAGTTTCAGGACACAAGATGGCCCCGAGCCCTATGCCCTATTGATTCGAGAAGATCGTGGAGGAGAAAGGAATCATCCATGCGTATCTTGCTCAGTCTAACTTCGTGAATGAAGTGAGGCTGACCGTGTATTGTGTTTGAGTTAGGGTTGGTTACTGACCGTGAATGAACTCTATCTTACAAGCCCGAACGAAAGTGCACATGTCAAAAGTCAAAATTTCCATAGTTAAGTATGCTGGGTTTTTTGATAGGTTGGGCACAGTGTGCTCGCGGTTCCCGGGGGCAAAGGCCGAGCTGTGAAGGTCGCGATTCGACAGTCTCGGAATGGCAAAGAACCACCTTAGACCATGTGTTTGGGCCAGTCGTGTAATTTGAACCAGTATCATGGTAAAGCGCACGGTGCAAGCCTCATATTAATAGCTTGAGTCACAAGATAATAAGGAGAGACGGGAAAAAGTGGTAGTACAAACTCTATTTCTTGTGCTATTATTGGACGATTTATGTTAACATAGATAACCAAGATTAACTTTCAGTTAAAAAGTGTAAGTTTGTTTTCAAGGAGACCATTGGTGGTCATCATATCATACTAGCATAAGTCGTATGTGAATGACTTTTACATGGTGATATGAGAAATATTGGGGTGTGATACCATTAAATTCGGCGACAAAACTCTAGCATACCAAAACCCCTTTCCATTCCTAGAGCTGATTTCTTGCTGCTCTAAGCTGAGTTGATGCTGAGCCCGGGCTGGGGTGGGTTGAGGGTTCTTAGCAGGCCCATTTTTGGGATCACATACCTGGCCAGGGTCGTATACAGGGGACTGAATATGGGCCCAAGACAAAACCAACCATATTAAGGCAGAAACGAACTCACACCAACAGATAGGAATTCTCTGTAACAAATATCGTTACAGCAGAGGCCGAAACCAGAGGCCATCCAGCGTGTTTCAGAAAGTTTCTGAGCATGGACTATATCATGACCAGTATGGCTTGGCACAAAGCACAGAACTGTCATGACTACCCAACATCGAGGATGCCTGTCATTTTCGTTTACTGCCACGACGTTGCCGCTTCTGAACGCGACGAGGTCAGCATGTGCTATATCATTCACAATTTCACACCGCACATGCTCATTGCATACACCGACAGATATTCTAGCAAGAAGCACAAATCCAACAATGGAAGTCCCAGAAACGTATGCGATACGTCTTTCCCATCTGTACCTATGTTTCCGTAATGCTTAAGAAGCCCAACATTGCTGCGAGCACTATCAAATACTAACACCAATGTTGAGGCAATTCATACCGAAAACACATAAACGGAAGAGATGATTATGTTAAAAGAAACTTTGAGTCCTTGGCATTGATAAAGGACACATAGTCCCACGTCACGTATATATGGAATCGCCTAGCTGAGTTCCTTGAGATCTTAGGCAGATAGGGAACCGACGGTTCATTGTTCTTAATATCAACTAGCGCCTGACAAGCCATAATCCTAACTAACTACTCCCTTCTGCAAGCTTTCTTCCCAACTGATATATTTCCCCATCATTCTACCTACCCCAAGGCGTCTGAATACTTGTTGGCCCTGCGAGTCCATATTCGGTACTTCAATCAAGATCATGACATAAAAGCTCTTCTCATTCCTCTCGACACCTTCTTTAGACTTGGCAACGATAGCACATTTGGGCCGATAGCCCTCAGAGGTGGCTTTGCGCTCAGGGTTATCATATATAAGCTCGATTTCGCCAGGCCAGTGACCCGCAACATTAAAAGGTCGCGCGGTCACTTTGAGATGACGGGAGCTAAGAGTGCCCTCGCTACCACCGCTTGTCCGTGACCATGGGGATTCCACTTCTGTCATTTCCCAGTCGACCTTGTTGAATGGCGGGTCAAGGTAATCGATGCCACCTTTGAAGGCCATCCAGGACCAAGTTGGCATGGAATCTTCTGGGCGTCTGGAAAAGTCGATTAAATCCAAGACTGGCTCATCCTCGCTTCTCTTCCATAGTAGGCTACGATGGAAGAGCCCATGGCCAGGTCCGTCATGAAAGATTCCGTAACCACCCTTGGCCCAATAGTCATCACGCAGACGATAGGCTTTGCGAAGACGGCTTTCAAGTCCAGCAATTGCTAGTGGGCGATCTTGTATATGGCTGAGCTCAAGCTGAGAGTACTGCTGGTAGAGTGCCTGGAAGTAACGGATTTTGAGGCCTCTTGACTGTGTCCTCATCGCCTTTTCTGGAAACCTAGCATCACCAAGAAGATCTGCCAGCGTGCTATGAAACAGATAAGAACAGCATTAGCAAGGATAGAACAACTGACAGAAGGAGCACAGTGATGAGGTTCCTACTTACTTCTGCATCTTCGTCAGAGTCTCACATCTCACACCCTCGCCACACTCGAAATAGGTCTGAGCGTCCGCAAAGTACACAGTACGTCGAGCCAAAGCACGCTCCTGGAGGACCCAGCCACGGCGGTTCAAAGCACCTTCGAGAATATGGCCACCAAAATTATCAATTGCTTCACAAACGTAGAGCGGGGGTGCTCTACCTTGCTCAATGGTGACAAACTTGCGTTTTGGTCGCTCTTTTATGAAGCCTTCAAGCTGGTTGGAAGCCCGGCTAGCCGCAATGACACAATACGCACAACTGAAAACGTCTTCCATGCGCTTAGCCTCGGTGTTGAAGTCGCCTCCCTCTCCTTGAACAATGCACAGTGAATCAATCCAAAGATATCGAATTCCAAGGCGACGTGTAACATCAATGGCATCTTTGAATGTCTGTGGCACATCGTCTTGTGGCAAGGCCATTTTGAATGATTGAAGGTCATGGCCCCGACCTGTGGGATCTTTGAACCGGGTACAGAATGGGGGGTGTTCCTTAGTATCACCCCAGCGATGAGAAAGAGCAATGTACCTTTTATCGTCCAGTGCTCTGTCCGCAGTCTCGACCAAGCGGAGGATTGGCGAACCTCGACTCCCAACATCGATCAAGCGAGTAGGGAGGCTGACATCACCTTTGAACTTGCAGCCTCCATGATTTCCGTCACAATCATCAAGCCATTTTCGAATGATTTGGAGCTGTTGCTCAGAACCAGACTCAGGAAGGTTTGGTAGCCCGATTTGAATGCTAGTAGGTGAAGGGGCATCTAAAATATCAATTCCTTAGCTTGAACTTGTGGGTTTTAGTAGAGATCATTACCGTGGTGAGCTGTTAGTGACAGAGCCGGCATCGGCTCATTTTGTACCCCGAATATCTTGAGAAGAGATCCAGTTCGCTCGAAACAAACTGTTCCTTGTATCGCCCCTTGTTGAGTGCTCAAAGATTGAGACCAAACATGCCAAAGGAGGGAACACAATTCACAGTGCTGAGAACCTTGTTCGAGCTCACCAGAGTCCCGCTTAATGTCTAAACCTGTGTTGGAGAAATCAAGGCTGCGACATCGATGACAGAGTTCTGCCGTTGAACTTGTATGAGCAGGGAACCAAGAACCGCCATGTGTATCTCGTATAACCTTCTTGGCAAAGGTATTATCAATTGGAAATTCCCATTTCTCGAGCTAGTTCTAGTATCAGTAACATTCACAGGCGCCAGAAACTACGCATAATAGGTTATAGTTTACTCACAGGCTATTACATCAACGATAACCATGGGTCAGAGGTTGATGTCGTAAAGTATCGATTGAAAGCGATAATAACTTACAGGCTTTAGATCAGAAAGATTAGCATTTCCTCCACATACTTCAATTGTAAAAACACAAACTTACAAGCTATGATGAGTGACGGTCATAGGTCAGCCAGAGTTATCCGGCTATGTTTTGATTTCATAATAACTCACCCCCTAGCCATGTCAACAGCCTGACCAAGGTGCAAAAGGTTCAGTACATATTCAACATACATACTAATAGAAGTTAGTAAAAGTAATTAGTAATAAGATCTACAGTGGGCTATACGTACGTCCTAAGCATATCATCATGTTACTGAATGCTCAGCATATTCATGGTCTCATATATTCATACTTACTTTCTGTCCCAGAGTAAGTAACCTGCGATCAGCCTTCTTATAATATTTGCTGGAACCTGTAAATGATAGACTTTACTCACTCGCGAGCCTGTGGAAGGTGGAGCCAATCCTTTGCCCACTGTGGAAACCTTGCTAGTCAGATAACCCATTCCGGGGTGCAGTAGAGGTGTAAAATTGGGCGGAGGGGCCGAAGAACGCAAATCTGAACTCCTAAGTAAGTAGTTCTGACACCTTCCTACCTTTTCCAATATTACATTCATAGCGTTTTCGAACTCTTTCGATGTGGCCCTAGGTTGATTGGGGACATCTTGAGAATCAGGGAGAGGGGATTGATTGGACTGCCGGCTGGTATCAAGTAAAATTGTAGGTCGACGAACCGGTAGAGGGACTACTAGAAGTCTTTCTTCTACAAGTTGGAGAAGGCCCTTAATGGCAGATTCCTCCTGGCATTCCGGGTGCGTCGTTTTGATGTGTGAAATCCAGTGAACAACGGCAGGATGGACTTTTGCTCTTTTTTGAGAGTAGTTTGCATCCAGTTGGTAGTAAGGGGTGAAGTCGTTTCCGTAGCCTTTAAGGTCAGAGTAAAACCTTTGGAGCTGGCCATTTCCGTATAAAATCCAAATAACCCATTCCAGCGTAATACAGCCCATAGACCAGACATCATACTGGCGAGATCTACCAGAATGGGATGTCTGTGCTTCAGGGGCCTCATAGAGAATAGTTCCGTATCTAGTTGATGTAAGACAGGACCGGTCCTGGGTAGCAACAACGTGACGTTTTGCGAGGCCCATGTCAGCAATTTTGAGATATCGGGTTTTCTTCGATCCAGGGGTTTCTTCTAAGAACCAGAGAAGGTTCTCTGGCTTAAGATCCCCATGCCTAATAGACATATTGACTCCAGTCTGGTCGTATTCATCCTTTAAACTGGCGGGCAGGTCTGCCAAATCATCGGGCAGTCCAAAGTAATGGAGCTGACGAAGCGCAGTGGCTAGGCCCTTGAGCTGAATGAGTGCCTCAGTAATGGCAGCTCTCCCATAGAACCTTTCAGAAGGTGTTTCCCAGTACTCTCGTAGATTTCCATCTTGAGCCCAAGGAAAGAGGAGATATCGCTCATTTCCCCTTTCGATAGCGGCAATACAGGTGATGAGGTGCGGGTCACTAAGAGACTTGGTTTTCTCCAAAACCCGGACTTCGTTAGGCCAAGCTTCAGCTACAGTCTCACGCTGCTGTGTTGGGTTTGTGATTTCTTTCACAGCAATCTTAAGGGATTATCACAATCAGTAACTCGACTATAAATCTAATACATATCAGAGTGGGAACTTACACGCTTAACCGGAAAGCCAATATCAATGTGGGACTGCTCAATCTGGACACAATATACTCGACCGAATGCTCCTTCTTTGGGGTTCCCAACAACTTGGAGAAAGGGAAGAACTTGGTGCGCCTCGAGCCTATATCTGAACTGTGTTGAGGTAATTACAGGAACTACAAATCTCCACTGAGATCGTCGGAAATTTGTATCCATCTCTTTACTCCAGACATCGTGGAACCAGGTTTCGTTTTCAATATCATCGATTGGGAGAAACCTGCTGGAATCAGTCCAAGGCATCTGGTCGTCATCAAGTCCACGTGCCTGAAAGCAATCGAGTGAGTAAAGCTTGTCAGATGGGCCCTCGACTAGACGGCTGTCTAGGATGGTGAGAAAGAGTTTGCGAGCCTTGTGGAGGATCCATTGGATGAAGGCTTCGTCTTCTGGCTTGAAGGGGTTTGCAGAGCCGGAGAGTTCTTGAATAATAGCCTCTCGTGAAACAAGCCTGTCGATGCGAGCTTTTGGCAGGAATTTGAACTTGCAACCTAGCGGAAACTGACTATCAACGAGCTGTTCCGACAACTGTGAAGCTAGGTTTCGTTGGCGTGGTTGTTGAGGAGGCCGACGACCGCTGGTCGATCGGCATTCTTGGGACTCCATCGGTGAGCGAGCGGTCCCAGTGTTCTTGACTACGATATTACTCTTTTTTCAATCAAGAGGGTTGTAGGGAATAAGAAGTAGACACCATTTGGTACCTCTATGCAGTTTCAAATAACAATCACAATTCTCTTTACCACCAAAAAGTCTCGCCTGACTCTGTCACACCTACGTCTCCAATGCAACACATTTGAAAAGGATGTTCAGCTCGCTGAAAGAGTGCATATCGGTGTGAAAGTGGCTGAAAGCCCCTCACCAGCAACCAATGAAGAACAAAGTACAAGTAGCCAAGCACCCACGTTTCAAACCCCCAGTGCTATGAAGCACGAGGCTGTCAGAAAACCACTCCCTTGCCAAGACAGCCTGTTCTATTATACAGCCAAACGGAGGTTGCGAAAATAATGAAACTGGGACTCTTTTAGGCATGTGAATGTCATATGAGCACAATTTTCAGCATTTAATTGAAATTGCTCAATACACCGCCATCCACAAACAAAACAAATTGCATATGTTGTCATCTCGTGTCGCTAGGTCCTTCATGGAAGAATGCCTTATGCCAAAAATACAAAATGGGAGAAGACCAGAAGATCGCTCGGCTAACTATGGTTCGCCGCCCTCGCAGGTATCGGAAAAGTGGAACCGTCAGAATATCTGGGGTCTGGATGATTTGTTATGATCGACGCATTCGACGACACTGAGCGATTTCGCCCTAAATTACCAGTAAGTATCGAAGCCGAAGTCTAGTCCTGCACCATACTAACAGTAGTGAGCCGTCTAGGGGCTTTTATTGAATAGGTGTTATGCATCATCTTTGGAAGCAAGTCAGTTTCCATTCAACAGATGGATGATTCATAGTTACCTGGACTTCATACGCGCCTGAAAACTTTATCCGAAGCATAGTAAGAAGTTTGATGGGGTCCATATTTCTACCAGCAATCTCCTGTCTTACTGACTTGTCGAATTGCTCGAGGTAGAGCTCGTAAGAGCTGCGTGTCGCGATTTCTGTTGCCTGCAAGCACATGGTATAACTAGGAGTAATTAAAGAGATGTCGGAAGAATGGTGAGGATGTAATAATCAGTAAACTCACTTCGACAGCCATTGAAGAACGGACTTGCCGTCACGGATTTATATGGTATTCGAAACACTGAGGCAAACTTGGGCGCAAACAATACAAGGGACTTTGACCACTGGGTGGCTGAAGCCTAGCAGGCAAATGGAAACATCACCCCTCATTCGCTCGGTTGCCTTTTTCCACTTGGGAGGCCTCAAAAGCTGGGGGGTGGCCAAGTATGTCTACATGGCTTGAAAGAGAGGCAGTGATTGGCCTATCCTTGTAATCAACAGGGGGGCCAAGGGCATGCCGGTCAGCTTGGCTTAGCCTTTTGCGATTGAAAAGATACTTGCACTTTTAGTACTCACTCTCTCCCACCTGCAGATGCTGCAAGCCACGGCGTTTGAGGCTCTTGGCGGGAGCAGCTAGACCATCCTGTTTGCGGCTGAGATCATTTGCCCGAATGGCAGGAGCAATATGGATATATAAGACTTTTCGTAGCAAGAGCAAAAGTACTTTCCTTGAGGTTTAACGTTCGCTTTGACGACTTTATTAACTCGTCAGCGTGCGTTGACCTCCTATCGTCCCACTTTGTACAGGCATCCGGGTAATGCGGATAACATCACCAACAGCGCCCAACGTTCCAGTACCAACCACTATGCAACCAAAGATTGAGGGCGACGAATCTATGAATGACAGTTGTCTGAGCTCCAGCCAGTCGTCATCCACCCCTCTATCAGCAAACACCCCGCCTGGGCAGTATCTGAATCCACTATCGGGGGCTCGAAAACGTCACATAGAAGAGTCAGATGACACACTTGTCGCACAAGTAAGCCCTTGGTCCTGGAGTTCCTCCCAAGAAGGGTGGTGAGTCATACTTACTTATAATCGCATTAGGTTGATGAGCAAAGCTCGCCCCGAGAAGCTGTCGGTGATAAAACAAAGCGCATTGGTGTCATTGACACAAGTAAGGCCAATGACTTCGGCACGCACGCAAGCCCGTTCTCACCGCCAACACTGGCCTCAGCCCCAACAGTTATCTCAGATGCGGGAAACCAGCAGTTTAAAGAGTTCAAGGCTCGAAAGTAGGCGGTGAATGATTCGACTATCAAGGTAATCACAGATGTGTCTGCTTCGATTCTTCCCTGGCGACCTGCCTCCAGCTCAGCCAGGCGCCGAGGACCCAGGTCAAGACCAGCTCGCGAATTCGAGCTCCAACAGAAGCTCCGCAATGCACGCCAGATTATTAAGAATCCTATGTATCATGGACATGAGAAATATTTCCTCCCGCGAGGAGAGCTTGAACGCCTCATCAATATGGAGTCAGTTACTAAGGAGCTGATAGCACGTGGATTCAAAGAAGAGTTAGCTCATACAACTGCTATCGATGTTTGCCAAGAGACAAAAGTGCCTGGAGCGAAGAAAGACAAGATCCAATCATATCAACAAATCTTTGCGATATTGGTTTTCATGGGTCAGTCCAGCAGCATTGTATATTTCATGGAAGACAGTGTGAGCGACCTCGACCTTCCTCTAGTCGAGCGGAAGAATCCTGAGAGCCCAAGCGGTAATAGCTTGTACCGAAGGCATTCGATTCACGACCCATTGGAATGCACTGAGCAGTGGAACGAAGATCAATGGATAGAATGGAGCCCAGAGCAAAAACGCCTGTTCTGCGAGTATCAGTGGTTGATGATGGCACCATTCTTCTCGCTCAAAACTTCCAACAAGGTTAGCCATTACAACCTGGAAGATCAGCGCCTTCTACCTTTCATTGACGGCAAAGAGGTCTTATCTGGCAAGCCTTCTCAACAGGATAACGAACACGTCGTGGATTTGGAGGAAATTGAGAGTGGATTCTCGAAAGTCTTCATGATATGGGTACACCCTCAGCATCACAACCTCTCAAGAGATGAATGTGACCGCGGCTTTGCAATCAAGCAACTAATGAAGCCTAGCGAAGATGACTTCAATCAGGAAGTTGAAATGTTGAAAAAGTTCATTGGCGACAGAAGTCATCCACACATTGTTTCCCTCCTGGCTACATACAAGCAATATGGTAGATATCACATGATCTTCCACCGGGCAGATGGTAATCTTTTTGAATACTGGAGAGACATATGCCCAACTCCCAAGTTCAATTACGACACAGTCAAGTGGGTTGCCAAGCAGCTCGCTGGTCTCTCTGATGGTCTTCTACGTTTTCATAAGCACACTTCATTCTTGAAATGCTGCGAAGAACCGGTACAGCCAGATATCAATGAAAGCGGGTGGCTAAGGGGCCAATCTCAACCTAGGAAGAGAGCTAGATTCGAAGTGACACCTGCATCTCCATACGATAGCAAAGAAGAGCAGGGCCCTGCAAAGCCGAAGACCAAGTATGGCCAACATGGAGATCTGAAACCGGAAAATATTTTGTGGTTCCCAGATTCAGAGGATCCAATCGGCATCCTTAAGATTTCTGATCTAGGGCAAGCTCAGCTCCATTCAACGCAAAGCAAGACAAGGCGTGAAAGCAATGGAGTTCATACATTGACCTACCGGCCACCAGAGACTGATATTGAGCCCTACATCATGCGCCAGTCTGGGGATATATGGTCTTTTGGCTGCATTGTCCTTGAGTTTATCACGTGGGCTCTTGGCTCTTGGGAACTCGTGGATGAGTTTAAGACGAAACGAGCATCTGAGGACCTATACTCTCCGATCAAGTCTGACACATTCTACGAATTAAAGCAAGTGCCTAGTTTAAACCACTCTGGCGCCCAAATCAAACCAGCGGTCACTCAGGTATGTAAATTTGCATTTGGCCCGTTCTTTCCTTTCTGTGTATTATTCGCACAAATCTGGCTAGGCACCTAGTTCGCTGACAATTGTATGCGAGTCTTTAGCATATTCAGAGTCTACGGTCACATCCAAAGTGCACAGAATTCTTTTTGGACGTCCTTGAATTGGTTGAACGAGGAATGCTCACTATTGAACCGAGCGAAACCTGTTTGGACCACAGTCGCAGGAAGAACTGTGGCGAGATCCAGTACTCACTTGCAAAATATTATAGAAAGTGTTTGAAGAACGAGTCCTACGCGGTTAGACCTCGCGAAACAAGTGCTGCTAGTATATAAGAAGTCACGTATCTAGTTAATAATCCTGTTAATATTATGCATTACTTTATAAGAATCTACCAAGATAAAAGCTAGAAGATAAGACTGAGTCATATATATATAAACATTATTAAGCTGCTAGCAATAATTTTAATTTTCATTGATATATAAAACAAGCTAGAATATCAATAAGTTAACTTTTTTAAGCTTTATATTTACTTAAATTTAAAGCTTTAGGTTTATTTAAATAATAAAAATAAAAAAAGCATTTAACAAAATTAAGTCTTTAATAAATAATAAAACACTCAGCGCCTCTATCATAATTATGTTCACGATTATATACTTGATGACATCTTAGGAGGCAGTACACGAGAGTTTAATTGTTTGATAATGCCCAAGCGTCCATTTTAAGTCGTGTATCATACCTAATCTAAGACAGGTTTTAAGCCTGCCATGTAAAATGCCCTTCCATCGCCTCGCTTTTGTCTACTTCATGCCTTCTCCGGACCTTGAGCATATTGTCTCCAAAGGGGGTTCTCTAATAAATTCTCCATCGCACTGTTCTCCGTACCAACGAACACCTCAACACCAGGACCCGCATCAGGTCGATCAGGCAGAATGATGTGCATAGAGTGAGTCACTCCGACCGATGGTGGCCGAATAGCCTTGATTTGGCCACCGAGAGCAGGACCCCATTGGATATCATAAAAAGGAAACTCTCTCCAGGATGAGAACAAGGCATGGTTGCCTGGCATGTCCAGGAAAATGACAGGTATTAATCGTGACACGTTACCAAGGCCGTCCACGAGGGAGCTGATGGTGGCCAGGTACGTGTCCTTGGATTTGTTCACGGCGCCTCGGACAACGAGAGCAATGTCTGCTAGGCTGACATCTTCATGTTCTAGAACCTTCTCGATGTCCATGATGGCTGGTGCGAAGCCAAGAATGTTGCCAAGGGTATGCTTGTGAATAGACTTTCCAGCACGACGACGAGCATCAAGAGCCAGACCAACCATAGATGGTCCAGTAGGTTTATCCTCACCCTCCTTCTTCGCATGCTGTGCCGTCATAGTGCATCGCCAGACCAGCGCAGTCAAAGCGTCGGTCGTGGAGATGTAAGAAGAAGTGTCATCTGACTTGAAAAGCTTAGCATTGCGAGGCGCAGCAGCTTCTTTGAGTTCTTGGATCTTCTCAGATGAGAAGTAAAAGATGTGACCGTGATGAATTGGTGAAGCCAGCTTAGGTGGGGGTCCTTCAGGTGTGAAGGGTACTTCGATGTACTCAGGATGATCCTCGGGTTTGCCAACGATGGTATCAGATGGCTTCATCAACTTTGCTCTGTCCTCGCAGGGAACCTCGACTGGGTTGGTAATCGGTAGGCCTTGAGCTTTGCGGACTTCCTCGGCAAAGATCTCGGTGAACTTGTATGCCGTTGTTCCATCTATGTAGGCGTGAAGAAACAAGACGTTGAGGAGCAGACCGCCCTTGATGAAGTTGAGTTGCACCATAGTAGTGTTCAATCGATCTCCAGCACGAGGCCATTCTCCGCCTAGACCTCTTTGACAAACAACATCAGGGTCCAGAGCAGAAGTAGGGTAACCCCGACGCTTCAACTCCTCAAAACTTGGAAAGTCTTCACCTCGAAGGTCCTTGACAAGAAAGTCATGTTCAATCTCATCACCATAATGACGAAGCTGTAACAGCCCAGTCTCGAGATACTCAGCAGTAGGAACAGCCTCACAACCCGCAATAGGCGTACGATCCTTGAACGCCGAATAAGCCCTCTTGAGAATAGAAGTTACCTCCTCAGCATTGTAGCTCTCACCAAGCTCAAAGTGAAGAAGACTTCGAATCCATCCCATAGGACCAATCTTCTCAGTGGGAAGTAAAGGGGGAGCGAGATCAGGAAGTGGTATGACCTCTTCGGTAGCGACGGTCTTGGAGTGGAGAGCGGGTTGGTCTATGACCAGAACCTCTGTTTTAGCGGGAGCCATGGTGAAGGATGGGAAAATGTGGGTATGGTTTGTTTTTTGGTTTGTTCTGGTGGAAGGGGGTCTGGCTTCTAATACTTGGACAAACGAAAGGGTTTTCTAACAGGCGAAGGACGCCACGCGGAGAGATGAACTGTTTGGGCCCTGAATCTTCGTGTTATCCATGTCCGTTTCAGGGCGTGCTGCCGAGGTGGTTACATTGTTGGTTCCGAGTATGAGGATCGACGGTGTTGGTTGAGTTGGTTTAAACGAGGCCAAGCTTTCTTAGGCAGCGTCCGGCTGGTAGCCACTGGAGTAGAATCGCCACGATAGAGCTTGACCTACATACAGAGTGACATTCCTTTCGGGTCAAGTTGGGTACCAGTTGGAAGAGTTGAGAGCACTCAATGACTAATGATATCTAGTATTTCTATCTGAGGATCCCAAGGATACGTTGCGAGGACGGATTGCGTGTTCTTGACCCATAAAGCGACAGCCAGCAATGATGGTTCAATCCCAAAATACCCAGATAAAGCAGCATTCGAAGTGGAATCTCGCCCAGTGGACCATTTTATAGGCCAATAGGTATCGAAATCCAAAAACGAATCCTCGGACCAAATCCGACATGCCGGAGCCGTTGGTCCAGGATCGCGTTCGACTCCTTTTTACCCTTGTGGGAAGCTAAAGCCGTGATAGCCTCTAAATGCAGATAACGCGGACCAAACGAACCCTTCAATGAAACATTACAAGCATTTACGTGGATACAGCGGGTCCTGTCTGCATAACCGGTTGAACATGGACCAAGCCCTGAAACGTGCTTTTATTCGATTGTAAATCCCCGTAATATCCGACCGGAAGTACGTCGCGGTACAGGGATTTACTTCCGGTGGTGCCATTCCAGAGCCGCAAGTTTCGTCTTGGCAGTTCATCTCCCGCTGTGATAAGAGTCAGATCTTAATCTGGGCATCACTACGATTGATACCACAAAAGGCATCACTCCAAGGTCAATTGAATGAAGATAAAATAGGAAAAATAGTCCAGTGCCTTGTTGAAATCTTTTCTGTAGGACATTCTGGACAGGACCCAGAAGAAGTCCCCTCGAAGGATTTCTCATTCCCCGTACCAGCCAACAAAAGGTAGCATCAAAGTGGACTCCGGCCCCGTCAAGGCCTGCACCAAGTTTTCACAAATGGCCTGTTTTACTTCATTTCCGCGTAAGTAGACGAAAGAAGAGCGAGCCCGTAAAGGCTAGAGATTTGCAGTGGAAGCATTGCCACTGGAAAAAGAAACGATGCTGAACTCCTGCCGGGGATGCTTTTGTTTGGAACGGCTTAGCGATTTTAGCCATTTAACTAACCAACAGCCCATGGTTCTGCTTGAACCAACGTTCTGCATGCAGCTAGTCTGATAACAGCAGATATGGAAGTTGACCCTAACATCGTGGCCATCTTTGGTCCACCACCCAAAGGTCTGGATCTTGACAAGAATGTCATCACCACTTACAATGTTGTCGTTTGTGTTGTTCTTGGTATTGCTGTCACAGTTGTCGCTTTGCGATTTTACGTGAGGAGCATGAAATCGGCGAACATCGAGATGGACGATTGGGCTGTTTTGGTCAGTTTGGTAAGTGCTTTCACCGACATGATCGTGCTTCTGCTAACGCAATGCAGCTTTGTGCTTCAGCAACTGTCGCTATGACAATATTGGGTAAGGTTCGCTGGCGCGATACTTTCGAGTCCTAATGTTGATGAATAATAGCGGGCGAACATGGTTCCGGAGCTCATGTTTGGTCAATCAAGCTCACGACTCTCGTCGATGTCTTCAAGGTACGTCTATGATCTCGTTTGATCATTCACCCATTCCGGTACTCACCAAGATCAGATCGTCTACGCCGAGCCCTTCGTATACGCCCTCGCCGTCACATCCGTCAAAATCAGCATTCTCCTGTTGTACCGCCGCCTCTTCCCCCTCGGTATCGACAAAAATCGACTCTACACGATAATGTTCTGGATAGCGACCTTCATGACAACCATCTACCCATTTATCCTCTGGATCACCATGCCTTTTGCCTGTCGACCTGTCAGTCATTTCTGGAACCAGTACCTTGGTGCTAAGGGCAAGTGCATCGAAGTGAAGCTATTCTTCCTTGTTCTAGGAATCATGAACATGATGAACGATATCATTATCTTGACTGTTCCGATCCCCAGAATTTGGACACTGCATATGAACAACAAGACCAAGATTTCTATAATTTGCATCATGCTTCTTGGCAGCTTGTAAGTGATCTTACAATACAATGATGAGTTTCCAGCTGACTCTCTGTAGTGTCTGTGTCGCCAGCATCGCACGCATTTACTACCTCTGGGGCTTCTTCCAAAACCTCGACGCGACATGGTGGATGGGTCCATCGTTCGCCTGGTCCAGCCTCGAACCCTCCGTCGCAGTCATCTCAGCTTGTCTCCCCACGCTAGCACCACTGTTTCGGATCAAGCGCATCAATTCGACTTCACGCGGCACACCATCAGGACCAACTGACCTATCCAAATCTGGTTCCAAACACTTTCAGCTCTTCAGTGTGAATAGAGCTAAGGGCAATGCTTTCGGTAGTGACGATGACGAAGTCGAGTTGACATACGATGTTGGAAGGGGAGGGACCGGTGATGGGTCGATCTGGAAAAACCAAGGGGGCTCGGCTGCAGAGCAAGGAATTGTTGTCCAGACGCAGGTTTCGGTGACACATCAAGACAGGAAAGGCCGTACTAGCACTCATTAGACTGTTGTTTTCTAGACGCGCAAAAGAAAGATACGCTTTTAGATGTCCACGCCTGAAGTTAGCCCGGAAATGTAAATGACGTAAGTCAGCACTCTCTAAATAACATCACTGTATCCCCTGTCGCTGTTCTCTCAGATCGTACCTGGTTTTCAATGACTCGCGTAACTCAACAGTGCTCCTGACACTGAGTTGGGGGACGACCTCTAGAACGACGGCCCCCTAAACAACATACCCTGCGCTGTCCAATCTGTATTTTAGGCCTCAGCATTTCATCAAGTTTAACGGAAACAATTGGCTCGAAACAGAGCTGCATACGGTAAATTGGAATATCATCACCCAAGAGAGATTTCATGCACAAAATCAATTAACTACCAAACGCCACATGTACTGCTGATCAGCTATAGACAACTTCTCAAACGCAAAAACTCGCCTGCCCTGACTCCCATCAACAGCAAAAACACTGCAATCCATGCCACACCACGATCTGCGCGATCTTTCGCATACTTACCCTGCGTAGATCTAGCTAAAAAGCATGCTGAACCCCCCGAACTCCACATTGCCCTCTGCCCCGCGACAATCACCAGTTGTCAAGATACCGGTGCCATCCGATGGCTTGGATTTCGACAAGCTCCTTTTCCAGTCTGTTGATCTTGTACCTGTACTCCGATCGCATGATGCCATTAAGCCCCGGATAGAACTTCTGTTGCGCCTTCTCCTGAAGCGCAACAACCTCCCGCTCGATCTCGCCGCGTCTTCTAGCCTTGGTCAGCTCTTCCAGGTAGATGAGGTATCCTCTCGGGACCGTGACGGAAGTATGAATTTTCTTGACGCGGGTAGGGTCCTCACCGCGCTCTTTGGCAACCCAGACATCAAGCACGGACTGGGGTGTCTCACACAGATCACCGTAGCCCTGCTTACCGATCATGTGTGTGCCTTCTTGGATTGCCTGTTCATACGTAGCGGCTGTCAGGGGATCCAGGTGCAAATGCTTCATGACGAAGCTCCTACGGCCTTCTGGCGTGAAGAGCTCAGCAGTACGTCTGCGTGCCATGAAGGCAGGCGGCCCAGCCATGTACGCAGGTGGTCCAGCCTTGTAGGTAGGAGATGACGGCGGGTCTTGTACCGGCTTCTTGTCAACGCGCTTCTTCACCCACTGCTGAACTTCCTCAAACGGCATCTTGCTGTTATGTTGTGGAGGCTGTGAGAATGTGTAAGATAGAGAGGTAAGGAGTTTAGAGATTTGTTTGTGGAGAGAGGATATGCACTGGTATGATAGCTAAGAAGAGCTCTGTGGGGAGAAAATGGAACTGCCATAGTCCAGACAGAGGGTAACTATTTATAGGGCATTTCTCTCCACTAGACTTCCCATTCCTTTAATTTTGTTCATGTAAAGTCCAGACATACAATTGATGTTGATCAATATGTACCACCCAACTACTTCGCAAGTCAGATGAACATGCTGACGATATCGTCATGATGTACAGTTCACCAAGTAGGAAGAGCTCCAGTCCGCTTGAAATGACATATACAGCGCATAATCCTCGGCACCATAATTTAGAACATCGTGTGCCGTTTTGTAACTAACAATTATATGTGTTATACACGCATGTCAGTAGTTGTTCTTCAGAGTGCTGTTAGGATTGACAATCCGTGGTAGGTGGGGTATCAAATGGGACATGCTTATCTTATCAGCTTATCCGCTTATCGCTCACAATCTTGGTTCAGTATTGTTTCGTCACAGAGGAACGACGTCACACATGCAGGCAATCCTCTTGCAAGAAAAGGCGTTTAATAGAACGCATATCATGATAATATGTTGTTAGCTAATCCTTTTCGAGATATAATTATCGACTTTAGAGTTTGATGTGACATAATCAGCCCCAAGTGGCTGCAGCTAACGGATCGCGTTCCCCTCTCTGATCATCCTCCCTTGAGATCCTCAGCTGTTCTCTCATCTCAAAGCTCATATTTGCAGGTGTCTTGATCCATCCAAATCGCAGTAGCTTGTCCAAAGAATTGTTAATATTTTTCAAAATGTCGGATCGTTTTGACAGCTTCCCCTTCATCAGCTTGCTGAGTGGCTGGGGAGTCGTCAGGTAAGTCCTATGCCATAATAACACGGCACTGAACTGACCGATTGTTCCTTGTACAGTGGCCCCGGGTTATTGTAAGTTCTTCGAAAGCTTATCAATTGTTTGTGAACTCATCGGGTACAGCATGCTCCGCAGCTTGATATCGGGCATCTCAACCGCAACAGTCGTCGGCGTCTCGAGCGGTATGGTCGGCAGCATGATCTGGGGAACAGCAGGTCTTCCATTCCTCATCGGTTCATCTCTCGGTTTCGCTTTCGGCAGCTACCGATGGTACGAAGTTGCGACTAGAGAAGCCATGGTTCAGCTGGACCTGTACCCAGCGCTGCTTCAAATGCACATCAGGTCCAACTTTCCCTGGGTGCCGGAGCTGCATAGTAGAAAACGGGATTGGTATACGGCTGAGACGTTTCGCAGGTCATGGGTCATGAAGAGTATGTTGGTCGTTGGTTGGCTTTCGGCTGAGTCGTCGCTTCGTGAGATTAAGGAGCGGAGGGAGGCAAGATTGGTTGAGGAGTACGTCGCTGCTGAGGAGGAGTCGGAGTGAGCCCTTTCGCTAGCTAATAGCCGTGTACTAAAGCAATCGACTTGTTCAACACGCTCAGTCCGACAGCTCCTCAATGAATTGAAAGATGAATGCTAATCTTGTTCTCTCATCTTCACAGTCATTTGGCAGTGCCAGTACTGGTGGCCTGTGATTGGTAACCATACCAACGCGTCGGCCAGAACAACCCCGCTTTTGAGATGGCGTGTCTCAATCAGCTTGGACCCTGCATGAACAGAAACTCTGGACAGGTCAACAAAAGAGCATGGCGAGTATCAGTATCTAGTTCGATTGAACAAGAAAAGATACGAACGATACGTTCAAAAGTGAGATAGCTCTATTTAGACCGAGTGAGTCGCATGAAATGTGGTTGAGACAGCAAGCGCTGACAAGTCTAGATAATCACCACAACACAATATCCAATGAACGACTCTCAGCTTCAAAGCATGGCCTCCATCGCCCCAGCAGCCAAGCTGGCTGTCCTCATCGATGCAGACAACGCAAGCGCCGCAATGATAGCTTTCGTCTTGGCTGAATTCGCAAAATACGGCACAACGTTTGTCAAGCGCGCTTACGGCGACTGGACCAGCAACCGCTTGAACGGTTGGAAGCCTCAACTTCTCCAGAATTCAATCCACCCTATGCAACAGTTTGCATATACCTATGGAAAGAACGCCACAGACTCGGCGATGATTATTGATGCCATGGATTTGCTATACTCTAACAAATTCGATGGTTTCTGTATCGTGTCGAGTGACAGCGACTTCACGCGTCTTGCCTCAAGGATCAGAGAGTCGGGATTGGTGGTTTACGGGTGTGGAGAGCGGAAGACGCCGAAGCCTTTTGTCACGGCGTGTGATAAGTTCATTTACGTTGAGAATCTTGTGCCGAGATCTGGGACTCCATCGATCGAGGTTGGCGTTGCTGAACCATCAACTACGATACCGCTCAATGGGGTATCGCCGAGCGAGAGACCCCCACGCGGCCACGCTTCAATCTCGGCGTTTTCAAAGGGTAAAGGTCTTTTGATGGACTCACCTGCCCCTGCAAGGGGATTGACTACTGAGCAGCCTTCCCCAGGACCTTCAAATCGTGTACAAATCGCGCGTCTTCCCGAGAGGATCGATTTCCAGAAGGACCGGACTGAACCGCGGGCGCGATATAACGGCGAGTCATCCGCGGGGCCATCCAATGCACAGAACCTCAAAGCCGAGCCCTCCGATGCAGCACCGTACATTCCCGCATGGAACAGCACAACAAACGGCAAACGCAAAAGACTCGACTCCGAAGCCAACAGTCCCGCACCAAACAGACCCCGAGCAACATCCCCCGAGCCGGGCGAATTGCAACCTGAGCAGCGACCCGTCGATGATCAAGTCATCGAGTGGCTACGCGAAGCTGTCGAAGCGAGAACCGGCGAAGATGGCTGGGCTGGTCTTGCGCCTGTTGGAATGCTCATGAACAGATGGCATCCGGATTTCGATGTTCGGACGTATGGATTCAAGAAGTTGCATGAGTTGATGGCGTCGACGGGTTTGTTCGAGTTTATGGACCAGCGTCCCGGGGAGGGGAAGCCGATTGTCAAGTATGCGAGGTATCTCATTGATAGGGATAATGGGGGTTCGGTTGACTCACGTCCAACGGGGATAGTTTCTCACGATAGCTGAGTTTCCATTTCTACAAGACACTATGTTTGAAGCGGCGAGTTATAGAAATCTTAAATAGTAATGAATGTCTGATCTCTGTAAATCCCTCTCCTGCTGTGCACTGCCTCCAACATATCAGATTTGCGAGCATATCAAAATATCAAGAGTCTTTGCCTCGTGCCCTTTTCTTTACCTCACAGGATATTAATATCACGAGCTTTCCCAGCGAAATCCACCATGCCCTCTCCAGCCATCAACCCATAAACAAAAGCTTCTCCAACAAGTGAAAAGTCTTCCGTCCCCTTAACATTACGCAGAATAAACGGCGTCTCGCCACCGCGTAGAATAGCAACTTTGTCACCAATCTGTGCATTCCAGGGCGCCAATCCCATTTAACCCCGATAAGTTATAAACAACGAGCGATGCGCACATGCGTCATAGATACGCTTTATATAACCGCCATACTTTTTCTTGTTATGGGAAAAATCCATCCACGGCTGTTTCAGCAGCTCAGGAGTCCCGACGTTGGGCAGAGGCCTGATCTGGAGAAATTGGGTATGCATCACAAGCTGAAGATCCGTTATTTCTCCTTCAAGTGTGGTCGTCTCATATATTCCCCTCGATGCCATATCTGGGAGCTCTCGACCCCATCCAGTTCGATCATACCATGTCTCGATGTAAGCCCAGTCATCACTATCAGCTGCATCTGCGCCCGCATAGTCAGCTATCATCGTTCTCCAGAGGGCATTTGTACGCCCGCCAGCCCCACTGTATGGGCAGTCTGGAAGCTCAATGAGGCCAAGAGTCTCCCACTGGACAAGATCATTGATGCCTTTCCTGGAGATAGGGGGCCTTTCAGTTTGAGGATGCCATGCGGGACCAAGCTGCCTGATTTCATCAGCAATATGCCCCTTGAGAGATAGGACCCGAGGGTTAGAATGGTCATTCAGTTCCGCAGTAGTGTTTCCAGATGCGAAATATCGTGGCTGCGATAGGGAGAAATTTACCAACGGCCTAGGGTCCCATCGACTTGGACACTCCCAGTTAGCAGCCCAGGAGGGCAGCCTGGATAGCTTCTGCCGAAGAAGCTCTTTTTCATTTCGTAGTTGGTGTTCTCTCGTCGTCTCCCCAACGCCATACACCACTCTTGCACGGCCAAGATTGTCCCAGATCTTGGACCATCCCAGTGAGAGTTCTCTCTGCTTGATATAATGCTCAGCTCTCACAGCTTGCTGGCCCTCCAACGGGCTCCATTTAGAAGATTGTTTGGTCCTATCTCCATTGTCTCGAAAAAATGACTTCTCCTTGCTCGGTATTCTCTCCCAGCCATCAGGCAGTCTCGCCCAACCCCTTCTGGGAGTCTTGTCTGGCCCGTCGAAGATGAGAGCATGGATATCATAGTATCTTGACTGCTCTAGGACACTGTATGCCTTTTGCTGTTGAGTGCCATTATCAACACCCGGCCATTGTCTTGTGCAGTTCAGCACATGTAGATTGTTTGTAACTTGGATCATAGTCCTTGCAAAGTCACGGTACACCTGCGGTACATCGAGATGATAATCCGGGCTTATCTTGGCAGCCGCGTCAGGATGTACAATGCCCAAGAACCTATAAATCCTGTCATGCGCAACCGTGCACTCTAAAATTCTGAACTGGTATAGCACATCCAAAAGTTCGAGTCTTCCAACGATCAAGTGCCATTGTTGATGATAGCCAGAAATAAGGTTGTACATCCGATCAGGAAATATGTTTCGATCACTCAGCTTGACACCAAACACCTGAACCTCAGTCTGCGTCATTCGAAGTCGTTTTAGAAGAGATGCCACTGTATCCTACGTGACAACCTCGTCTCCGCATATTATCTGGATGTTCTTTGCCAGCACGACCTCTTGAATGATCCAAGTTCGGCGCCACCAGGGTCGATCAAGAAGCTCACGAACTTCCCCATTTATCTACTCCTCTATCAATCTGGATCGATTCATCCTGGCGATGGAGCTTTTGACAGACTTGAAAATTGGAAGTGTCGGTTTGCCGTAGGTTTGGTCAATCTTCCACTGATGCCAGCCAACACTAGCCATTCTATTCTGGATTAATCTCATGCCCAGAACACTGCCATCAGTAGGCTCTCCCAACCATACCAAGACGTTTTGTCCTTGTCCGTAGATCTTCTGCATAAGGGGAACTTGTGTATTTTTCTCGTCCACGTCAGCTTGATTTATACAGATTGCATCTATCCAAAGCACTCTCTTCTTCCTCTTCCATCGCAATCTGCGGAGCGCGGCAGCTGCATTATCTCACACAAGGAAATCATGATTGCTGAGTGAGATATTGCAGCCGTTACCGGGATCGCCTTGTTTCCAGCACGGATCAGCTGTTGAAGCTTAGTCTAGTGTAGCCTTGTTCTTATCATGCACCTATGAAATGTCACTAAGAAAGCCTCGTTATTACCATGTGAGCACTTCTAATGTGTCCTCCTCTTAAAAAAGAAAAGGCTGGTTGGTGCACACGTTCCCGACCTTTGGTTTAAAGCGCGCCATCCAGGCTATTAAAAAATTGTCTTCTCGTAAGTAATGGAGTCTTCAAGGTTTCTAGGATCGTCGGGCTTTATCCTGCCAACTCGGCTCTCACTTGATTCACTGGTAACTCAGACTTGCCCGTGTCTTGCATCTCGGAAGCTTCTACACTATGCGGCTCTTTCACACCCCCAGATGGCTTAGCATCTCCATCGAGTTCAGCCTTCTGATACCCAGAGTCGCTAGTGTGAGCTATTGCACCAGGCGATCTCTTCGTCTTCTTGCCAATTAAGAACCCAGCTCCAAGACCGAGAAGGATAAGGCCTGCGACACCAACCCCCGCACCTATGCCTGCTTTGGCGCCGGTTGACAGTCCACTATCACTCCCAGAGCCGGATCCTTCTTCACCTCCACTCGATGAACTTCCCCGTTGCTCTGATTCTTTGTCCCGAAGATCTGCCTCATCGGTCGGTGTGCTGGGCTTGCGCTCAGTGGCAGGCTTGGTATGGTTGCCAACGCACTTGTATGATCCCTGGACAATATCATTGAGGAAGTGTTCATCGAACCAAGAACAATCCATAGTCCTATCACCGGCCAGGTAGAAATCTCCCGTAATGACCTCAAGACCGAAGAACTCAACGTTGGTAAATGGCCCGGTCATGTTGATGTTATCTGCCTTCTTCAGCATATTGGCCGTAAAGTTGAGAAGGCGGGGGTTGTCGTGTATCTGCAGGTCCTTGACATAGTTAAGCCTTGGTATCGAAAAGTCGTTGAGCGCAATATTCTCATCAATGCCAAGCGTGCAGTTTGCCGTCCTGAGACTTGGTAGACTCAGTTCCGTGAAGAAGTTGGATGTAAAGTTGAGCTTGCCCTTGAACCAATCCACATCATCGCCGTGAACCTCAGTCAAGGAAGGTAGGCTGGCGTTGACGAGATCCCTGAAGATACCACCAGCGTCCCCGCCGCTGGTATAACTTGAATGATCGCTGCGACCTCCAAGCTTCTTCAGATTGGGCACTGACAAATGCGTATCTCTTCCATTTTCCGTGACGCGAAGCAAACCGACTTCGGGGAGTGATAAAGAGATGTAATCGAGGTCCGGGTTACTTGTGATGTCCACTGTATAGTTGACAAACTTGAGATTGTCCAACAAGACACGCTCTAGGCCACTACTTCCCCAGATTCCGATCCCGCTTGTGACCTCCTGCGCAGATGAGGTGAAAAGCGCTCCGCCAGTGGCCTGAAACTCGACACCCGAAACGTCAATACTCCAGACAGAAGTAACATTGAGGTACAGATTACCCGCCCAAGACTGGCTTGCCCCAGATTTGATCACGAACCCTGACAACATGTTGAGCTTCGGATCCGTATTGATCGACACGTCACCCCATCCCCAGTAAGCAGCCAGCCCACCGATGATTCGAAGAGCAGGAAGCGTTATGTTCAAGTCTCCAGGGGTCTTGGTAACCTTTCCCCCGGCACCGTACATGAGGAGGTCGCCAGTGACGTTTTTGAGGGTCGAGCTGTAGAATGTAACGTAATCGTCTGGGAAATCGTTGCTGTACTTGATATCGCCAATGACAGTCTCGATCCCTGTCATGTTGATGGTTTCCGTAACGTTGATAAGATTGAGGTCGCCGGTGTAGGTTGGACATGATGCCGCAAGGCTCGATACTTGGGTCGCCTCGGTTATTGTCGAAGTCTCCTCATTAGAACAGTCTGGGAATAATTAGCTATGCGCGACGCTCTAGAACATGCAGTATGACTTACCAGCAATGACGCTTCTAATATGTCCTGATAGGCACAAAGTCAGCCCAAAAAGGGCCACGCCTTTGAGACGGGCCATATCTTCGTCTTCGCTGTTACAGATGCGATGGAAGAATGGGAACGAGGGATGGGTGCGCGATGGGGGAAGGGGTCTTAAGACATGCCCAGTCACTGCGCTTCAATCAGGCTTGAGAAGTGTCAATTAAGCTTAAACAAGACGGTGGCGTTAAACTAGCTTTAGCCCGTGTGACTCGGTAGCCCAGCATGCATTTGACGGGAGGCAAAAGCACTGGTAATCAGCACAGACTCAAACGGCATATCTCTCAAAGACGGTCTACATCAACAGTATTGGATAGACATGATTCTATGGCTTTATTTTATTGAACGACGTAATTATCTCTTGCCGTCCTGTCACGACATGCAGACAGTAAATATCTGTGACCATGGCAGCCTTAGCGTTGCACCCCTGCTCAATGAGGCTTTCTGTGATAGCTTCCATTCGGCGACCGTTTTCAGCTTGGACAACGTGGCTGGCTGTAAGATTAATTTGCCACCCACTATCAATCTGACTGGTCAAGGAAGTGGTCCATAGCACAGAAAGCAATCAAGACAAACACAAGAATATCACAGAATGTTGAATATGCGGTCTTCCTTCTCGCAATCAATTACACAAGCGTGATAACCGGAAACTCATCCTGTGCTTCAAGCTCCAGTCGACGTCCCAGAGCCTTCTCGTCGAGGAACCCAAACCCCAACCTCTCATACTCTTCACCCACCTCCACCTTTTTAACCAGTATAGCATAATAAGTCCATTCATCCCTGTGCTTTACCTTCAGCAGGACGAGCGCAAAGAACTCCTTCCCTTCCAGACTCTTCACTATCTTCAGTGCTTCCTGCGGCGCATCATCAGCCCCGAAGTCAAAGTCGAACCGTGAATGTGTCTCGTCATTTGCTGTACGGATCGGAGGATTATTGTCGTAAGCATATCCTGGTTTCGTAGGATCCCAGTCTTTGACATTGAGGTACAATCGCTCCATCGGCGCCTGGATCGTTAACCTCCCGCTTGTGACCTCGCCGTAGATGTTTGTACCTTTCAGGTTGATCTTTACGTCGAGAACTTTGGCAATTTCTTCGTAATCTTCTCTGATGCCAGTGCCTGGAATTCCATCCATGGATGCCCACGACCAAGATGGCGCTCTCAATTCTGGAACACGTCTGCAACTCAGACCCTGCCAGAGTAGTCCTTCCAACAGTCTTGATCGCCAAAGACCAGCGACATACTCGTCGTCGAGACGTTTCGCAAAGATGCTCGCTAGGCCAGAGATGGCGGGTAGTTTATCCGAGGCTTGTGTCAATTTTCGAGGGCCGTAGAGCCAGAGCAGACTGTACCATGATTGATACAGTCTCGCCTTGGGATCATCTTGTTCCTCTTCATCGTTAGTCTCTCTGGTTTCATCCTGCCCACTTGGCATATCATGCACGTTCTCAAATCTCCAATCGAGAACCGTACCATCCTCCCCGCGAAATCCCTTACTACACTCAAAGAACATCTGCTGTTTTGTATAAAGCAAAGTTCGGCACGACAGCACTCTTTCTTGAAGGGCCCAGCCCCGGTCAGAGAGTGGTTCATCCGGTAAGCTTATATAAGTACTAGCACCAGATTCTTGGTCGAGCGGAAGATTGAACGCCATGGCCTGTCCACTGAGCTCTCCTGATGTATAGTCAAACATCTTGTATTCCCTTGCCTTTGTCTCGCTGAAAAGCCCCTCAGAGTGATCTTTTGCTTTCGAGGCAGCAACTGTTAGGTAAGAGTTTGCATAGATAGAGAGCATTTTTGCTGATTCTCGCTCCCAGTCGTCGTAGTCGCCTTGACAGATGCAGATGCTGTCTATCCAGAGATATCTCACACCTAGTTCACGTGCTAGTTTTATTACATCTTGATGCGTTTGCGACAGATGAGAGATGGTGATATGACGTTTGCGCTCCTCAAGGGTTGCTTTGGTGGTAGTAAATTGCGGCGCTTTGCCCCAGCAGTAGCTGCAGGACAAATGTCAGTGTGAGCCGCCTTTGGATGTAGTTTTGGGGAGATACCTGAGAGATATGTATTTTCCACGTTCCTGTCCGTCTGTTTCCCGGAGCTTCGCATACGGGCTGTCGATATCATTGCCCACGTCAACGACTCGACACGGCAACAGCGTCTCTCCAGGGCTGCATTTGGAATGCTCGTTGCATTCGTTTACCCAGTCATGAGCCCTTGATATAGCCTTCGCAGTTCCGCCATGCTGCTCAACAGGTCGTCCGCGAATGATCTGGGCCAGGGGATCACCTAGCAAGATCAGTATCGCTATGCTCAAGCGGTTTACGCAATCTCACCATCGTCTACACAAAGCCCAATGGCCGCCACAAGCCGGACGTTTCGCTTATTCTCGTCATTCGTTGTACTCATGACCCAAAATCCATTTCCCCCTACTCCTCTCTTAACAATCCACATTTCCCATAGCGGCCAACCATACTCCATTATCGTTCCCGCATCCCACTGGGGCTTCAACTCCTCAAGCTCCGACTGGCATAGTTCGACTTGAGTGAGAATCAAGGAGCAGATACCGCAGCCTTGGTTGTTTGCAGCGTTTCGTAGAGCTTCCAGGCTCTGATGATGTAGATAGCCTCGGCTATCTTCGGGCCAGTGGTGAAAGTCTTGGAGATATGGATATCCGCTGCTTGACGGCCATGATTCTGGTGGGGCTGTGGGTAGATTCCCCCATGGTATTTCTCTGCATAGGTCGCATAAACTCATTTTGTTGTACTGTTGAAGTTGCGATTCATGCTTTTCAATAGGCAACAGCGTGAAGTTCGAATGTCAGACATAAGCACTAATGCCTGAGGCACCAGGTAATGATCCCCTGGTCTTCCATCAGTTGTCTGGATATGTTAACCAGCTGTACATAACCCACGGTGAAAAGCATATAACAGGATTTCTTATTTTGCTAGATCCTAAAACATTCCATCGTCTTATCTCTTATTAGTAGTGATTTACCAGAAATTCTGCCTTATTTATTTAGTCTAGCTATGTTAGACTGTGAAATCTTGCAAATCGATTGGAGTAGAGCTTTCGTGGTGTCTATATATGATAAGATAGCAAGCTCAGCTATATAACTGATCAAAAGCCCACTTTCACATTTTTCGTACTTTATATATATCTTATCGTTCGCGAGAATCTCACTACCCCATTCTTGAATAAAGAGATTTTGTTCATTGTAAACACCGATTGTTGGACCCCCACTTCTGGTTTATGAGAAGTCCACTTGAAAAACGTATAAAACTACAAATCGCCTCTTTGAAACCCATTATCCTATGGTAAATACATTCGTCAACATAGAAGTCCCTTTCTCTACTTGCCATAAAGCTTCAAGATTACTGCGAACAGAAATAGCGTCTGACAGTGAGCCACCTACCCTATACCTTGACATCAACGAGGCAAGCTGACATTCCCCCAACTCTCTCCTGTAAAAATTCTTTCTTGGCACGCACTGTTAGTGCGGTGCTAGGAGCGGGATTTTCTGCAGGCCACGCGACCACACAAAAA
>NW_022158703.1:33562-59853 GCF_000260195.1 Fusarium odoratissimum NRRL 54006 | reverse complement strand
AGATGGAAGCTATCACTTCTGTTCTGCACGCCTACGGAACTGCTCTGAAAGAGCGAAATGTCAAAGAAACAGTCGCTCTCTATACTAGCGATGGCGTAATAATGCCTCCCCACTTTAGCGCTAGCGCAGGAACGCAAGCTCTCACTGAGACCTATGAGCGGATCTTCAATAGCATCCAGCTGACAATCACCTTTGATATCGATGAGATTGTGCTGATGTCGCCGGAATGGGCTTTCGCAAGAACAACAGCAGAGGGCACAAAGACCATGCTGCAGACCAAAACACCAGAACCTCATTCCAACCAAGAGCTGTTTATTCTGAAGAAGGAGGATGGGACCTGGAGGATCGCGCGATATGCCTTTTCCACTATGAAGCCGCTTGTACAGGATGGAATTCGACGTAGCTAAGCAAGATGTCCTCCAGTTGGAGGTGTAGTAATAATCTGATTGGAAGTCCTCAATGAAGATGTTATCGCCGTCTAATTCATTATCGCAAATGTTTCTGACAAACAAGATATTTAGAAATTATCTCCGGTAATGACAAGGCTTGAGAGGATCCGCAGCTGATTCCCCTATCCCGTTTCACCCCATTCTTGGCAGTCTCAGAGTCATCCGCGTATTCATCCCTGCATCACATCCCCAAAATACAAGAGATCGGGAATTTTAAGTTTGCCGATACAACAACACTTCTAAGAATACGAGATGTAACAATAGGCGTATTTTCTCGCGTCATTCACCAGTGGTGAACCATCAATCAATCAGCCCATGCTCTGAACTCTCAACTACCGGCCGAGCGTGCCCAATTTGGACCGGACCGAGAAGCTCCGCTGAACAATTCTTCCGTGGAGCGCTTACACCGATGGAAGAATATTCCCCGAAGCTTTTGGTCCGCCCTGTTTCAGCGCCCGCTGAAACTATTAAGGACCTACACCGAATGCCGAGGAAGCCGCAGCTATAAGATCACCACAATGTCTTTTTGTTTCAAACACGATGATCTCCAACATTACTCATAAACTTCTCTATCGACAATGTGGAAACTTCTTGTCAGCGGCTTCGTCGCCGTCGCGTCCCTCAGCGGCGTGAACGCTGCTTATCCTAACCCTGGCCCCGTTACCGGCGATACTCGCGTTCACGACCCTACGGTTGTCAAGACTCCTAGCGGCGGATACTTGCTGGCTCACACTGGAGATAACGTTTCGCTCAAGACATCTTCTGATCGAACGGCTTGGAAAGATGCAGGTGCTGTTTTCCCCAACGGCGCGCCTTGGACTACGCAGTACACCAAGGGCGACAAGAACCTCTGGGCCCCTGATATCTCATACCATAACGGCCAGTACTATCTGTACTACTCAGCCTCTTCCTTCGGCCAGCGCACCTCTGCCATTTTCCTCGCTACCAGCAAGACCGGTGCTTCCGGCTCATGGACCAACCAAGGCGTTGTCGTCGAATCCAACAACAACAACGACTACAACGCCATCGACGGCAATCTCTTCGTCGACTCGGACGGAAAATGGTGGCTCTCATTCGGCTCCTTCTGGTCCGGCATCAAGCTCATCCAACTCGACCCCAAGACCGGCAAGCGCACCGGATCAAGCATGTACTCCCTCGCCAAGCGCGACGCCTCTGTTGAAGGCGCCGTCGAGGCTCCCTTCATCACCAAGCGCGGAAGCACATACTATCTCTGGGTGTCGTTTGACAAGTGCTGTCAGGGAGCTGCTAGCACGTACCGTGTTATGGTTGGACGGTCAAACAGCATCACTGGGCCTTATGTTGACAAGGCTGGGAAGCAGATGATGTCTGGTGGAGGAACGGAGATTATGGCTAGTCATGGATCTATCCATGGACCGGGACATAATGCTGTTTTCACTGACAATGATGCGGATGTTCTTGTTTATCATTATTATAACAATGCTGGCACGGCGCTTCTGGGTATCAACTTGCTCAGGTATGACAATGGCTGGCCTGTTGCTTACTAGAGAACTGGGATGGAGATGGCTGGTCTGTTGCGGCGATGAGCTGGAATCTATTGTCTGTACATGAATTGCATCTGTAAATATTTCAACTTCTATATATATACTGCACGGCTGTCTGCCGCGAATAGCACATGAATCTGCAGCAAGTAAAAGTCTCTCATGACAGTGTATGGACCCAGATGTTATTCATGGTGAGTATGTAATGGAGTACCGGTTGCATTTTTACAGACGCCATGACTCCAAGTGACTATGCCATAGGCGTTTCTCCAGCCCCGGACCCCCCCTTGAACACCAGGGATGAACAGGAACCAAGCCGAGGGATCGTCCCACCTCGTGACCAAAACGTGGTTTAGTCGCCCCACGATCTCGGCAGGTAGCATTGGAGGTTTATACGAGTGCCAGCTAATTATCCAATGACTCGAGCGCTTAATCACCCCGCAACGCCGATCCCCCAGAGTCAATGCGGGGGAAACATCCTGACTTTGCGCACGAATAGAATTTCAGGAAAGATTCATTTGCCCCATGGGGCAGAATGTTCGGTCCGTGACGGGCCGAGAACTGGTAATAGAGCAATTACAGGAAATGGTGACGCTTGGCGATCTTGGTGATGCTATATAGACCGTGTACGTCGCCGTTCGTCGTGATGGAATGAACCGCGAAACAGACCTCACGAACCTGTGTTCAGATATCCCGTCATGCGTCTTCTATCATTCCCCAGCCATCTCCTCGTGGCTTTCCTAACCCTTAAAGAGGCCTCATCCCTCGCCCTCACAAAACGCGACAGCCCTGTCCTTCCTGGTCTCTGGGCCGACCCCAACATCGCCATCGTCAACAAGACATACTACATCTTCCCAACCACCGACGGCTTCGAAGGCTGGGGCGGCAACGTCTTCTACTGGTGGAAATCATCAGATCTCGTATCATGGACAAAGAGCGAGAAGCCATTCCTTACTCTCGATGGTGCGAATGGTAACGTGCCCTGGGCTCCTGCCTTCGCAGCGCGTGGTGGGAAGTATTACTTCTATCATAGTGGGAATAATCCCTCTGTGAAGGATGGCCATAAGAGTATTGGTGCGGCGGTGGCTGATCATCCTGAGGGGCCGTGGAAGGCGCAGGATAAGCCCATGATCAAAGGCACTTCTGATGAGGAGATTGTCAGCAACCAGGCGATTGATCCAGCTGCTTTTGAGGACCCTGAGACTGGGAAGTGGTATATTTATTGGGGAAATGGTGTCCCCATTGTCGCAGAGTTAAACGACGACATGGTCTCTCTCAAAGCAGGCTGGCACAAAATCTCAGGTCTCCAGAATTTCCGGGAAGGTCTTTTCGTCAACTATCGCGATGGAACATATCATCTGACTTACTCCATCGACGATACTGGCTCAGAGAACTATCGCGTTGGGTACGCTACGGCAGATAACCCCATTGGGCCCTGGACATATCGCGGTGTTATTC
Organism: Fusarium odoratissimum NRRL 54006; assembly: GCF_000260195.1. NCBI lineage: Eukaryota > Fungi > Ascomycota > Sordariomycetes > Hypocreales > Nectriaceae > Fusarium > Fusarium odoratissimum. The sequence continues at coordinate 56,426 of NW_022158703.1, read as the reverse complement.
TGGAGAAGGATGAATCGAAGGGCATTCTTGCTACGGGACACAATTCCATTATCAACATTCCTGGAACGGATGAGTGGTACATCGCGTACCATCGATTCCATATTCCAGATGGAAATGGTTACAATAGGGAGACTACGATTGATAAGGTACCTATTGATAAGGATACGGGATTGTTTGGAAAGGTTACGCCGACTTTGCAAAGCGTTGATCCTAGACCTTTGTAGGTGGAATAGCTGACAATTTATTAAGTTATGCGTTATATTGCTTCGGTGGACGGTGGAAATCCCCTTGTGACATGACTGCACTACCTAACTATTTGGACCTTCACTTCCCATATCACCAAAGTCCTTGCTGCCTCTCGCCATAAGAGACTTGATCTTCCCCAAAGGCCTGATTATCGGTCACATCAAAGCCATTCGAACCGCCAGCCCCGTGAACTCGTTACTCACAATCCCGACTTGCTTAGCCTGAGTAAGAGTCTTTTCCACTATCCAGCCATACCTCACAAGATCGATCTTTTTTGTTACTAAAATCCTCGGCCAACCTCACCGGTAGAGATTGGAAAAGAGAACGTATGTTCTGTCAATGACTGTATCGAATTCGACCAGATTGCGGGACCCTCCAACGAGGAGACTACAAAACTTAGGATGTCAATCCTAACTGATAAAAAGACTGTGGTAAATCTAGCAGACTTTTAGACCAATTATCGTTTGGCACCTTGGTTAAATGTCAGACGGTTTCTTTCTTAAGAGAGAAAAAGGAGTCTGGCTAAAGACGTATAGCATGCTGTTACCATGGGACAGAATCTGATCGACAACCTTCAAAACCCATTCCCAGGCGCTCCTCAACAGGTTCAACAAACATACGTTTTATTGCCGATTCAACTACTCTCAAAAAAAGGTTCTACGAGGTGGCGATTCATACGTGGCAACATACACCAGCGAACAGAAAAGCTTTCGAGCTATGGTGCGAACAAAGCTTGGCCGAATGGTGACGACGATGATGGCATACCCTGACGAAAAACACGGAGGTATTATATAATTAATCACATCAGGAGAACTTACAAGAGTTTAGGATAGTTTAGGATGATTTAAGGTGAACTCAAGATGCCCTTTGAGTAGTTTAGTGTCGCCCCTGCTTCAAGGCCCCAAGTCTATTCACAGAATGAAGCACGTAATACATCAAGACAGACGTCTAACAGGGAAAATAGTGCATTGTGACTCTCATTGAAGTAGACAGTAGACGCTGGAAAATATGTTAGTAAAGCCAGGGCATCTAACTTCCTGAAGGAAACACTGCTAAACCACTTTCCACAATCTCTCAAGCAGATATTTTCTTGGAGCGCAAGATGAGACCAGATAGTCCGAGCGCTTTTATATCCAGGGACTCACTGGATGTCATGATGTCGTTAGAAGTGCACCAGTGGAATGTACAGCGAAAGTCACTTACAAGAAGCATGGCAAGTACGTCTTGTCCCTTAACACTGAGTATTGGACGGGCAACAAGCGGTGTGGATAACACCAGTGCCACTAGCAACGGCGCAGGACTTGGGATGCGATGCAGGGCACTGGTTGTTGGCGGGAGTCTCGATGCACTGCGGCGACAGAGGCCATGGCGAAGATGGCGAGGATGGTGTTGATGTTGAATTGCATCTTGAAAAAGAGTCCTGGAGTAGGTTTAAGGGTTTAGTCCTTGGGTAGTGATGAAGACGATTAGAAGCAAGTCATGTAAGAAGACAAAGCCAGAGCTTTTATACCATAGAATGAGTTGCCATCAGATCATCTAAGTGTGATTATCTCGATGTTACTTGCCCTATTAATCTGCATATCTCTAGATTCAAACGACTGACGTACAGAATAGGAAAAATTGACCGTTCAAGTGTGACCTACCCCTCACTGAGAACCTGACTTTTATTCCCGCCGTTACATTGCATCCCGTATCGGAATCTGTATCCAGCGGGAAAAACTGTCGGCAGTAGTATTTATGCCAGGGCAAAGGATACGGGGACCATGATACAGCGAATCTGTTCTTTCCCGGTGGCTAATTGGCCTGATGCTGCCTATTTCATTAAACACGACAAATCCCCTCGGCATTTTCAAGAAAGGTATTTGGCTGTAACGTTGGCCTTGATTTTGCATATACTTGCTGGGCCTCCTTCCTTATCTGGGCACTGATTGACATTCTGATGCTTGTAGCTTGATGCATGTATATAGTGAACCTCGTTTAGTAAACGAAGTTGTGGATCTATCGACCAAGATACGCCTCGACGAGACCCATGGTACTCGTACTATTCCTGTGAACCTTGACAACACTGAACCTAGAATCCGCTTCTTTGAGCAAATTTTCAAAATCGCCCCTAGTTCGTTCCTTCGACCCAGCGACCACGAACATACACATATCGCACTGCCGCGATAAATGTTCCTGATACTTTGAAACCTCATTCAGCTCTGGCAAGACTTCCTCGTTGATAAGAAGAGGAGTTCCAGGTTTGCATTTTTCAAGTGCGGGGACAAGAGCTCGAAGGATCCTAATGCAGTCTTCATCCCTCCAGTTATGAAGGCACTGTCGCATGAAAAAGGCGCTCGCATCGGTGATGGGCTGATCCTTGAAGAAGTCGTGTTGCATGAAAGAGACTCGATCTGCAATCTCAGATGGTAACTTTGCTTTTCCATCATCGAGAGCTTCAATGCTAACGTCTTGAACAACAAAGGTCAGATCGGGGAATACGGCTGCCAGGTCCATAGAAACATGTCCGCTTGCACCGCCGACATCGACAACCTTTCCAGGAGCCTCGAGCTTGCCCCACTGGAATCCATCGCGAAGTGCAGAGATTGAGCGATCCATTTGGGTCAACGCAGCCATAGCCTTTGCGAAGTTGAGCCCCTTCTCAGGGTTCTCGGCGTAGAATTGATACGGCGGCTTGCCATGACGCGTACAAAACGGCGAATCGGCCCCGGCAGATCCGTTCACATCATTTTGGACGAATTTAGCAGAGTCAGAGGCTGCTTTGAACATTTCGTCGAATTGCATCCACAGTATAGCTTCCATGTCGCTATCCCGTGCGATGAGAGCAGAGCTTGCGGTGTGAGCGAATATATCTGGCTCGACTTCCTCAAAGACGCGTTGGGTTGCAAGATGCTTGATCACTCTGCGACAGCGATCCTTGTCGATGCCAGCTTTGGAAGCTAGGTCGGCAATACTGATCTTGCCGCCAAGAGGAACATGTCTGAAGATCTTGAAGTGAAGTGCAACTTGGTATGCTGCAAGAGTATAGTGCGACATAAAGAAGGAGCGGTATTCATTTGCTGGGCCGTTGACTAGACGGAGGAGGTCCTGTGCTGCATCGTTGAGCTGGATCCTGACGGAATGTGTATCGGCATCACCCTGAATAGCCTTGCTGTCTTGATCGAAGGACGGTTCTTGCTGTTTGGTGTACCGCAAGTGTTTCACGATAGTCTCGGTGGCCTGCTGGACAGTCTGTGCTAACCGCAAGAGGTTTGAGTGGTTTGTCGAGCCCATTTTCAAAGACTAATCGTAGAATACTAGGTAATTTCTAAGATATGGTACAAGGGGCAATTCAATCATAGAGAAGTTTGATAGATTCTCTTTTCGTGCCAAGTCTCCCATAGCTATATATACCTTCTCAACAACCTAGTATTTTCACTCCTCATTATACTTCTGAAAGATAATGTCGCTGACAATCTGGTGTCAGAGTATTATCCACGGTGTGATAAAAAGAAACCGAACTTGCATATCAACAACCCTTCCACACCTTTCCATGCAGCCACGATCACCATGTTTGCTACACAGCTTGTTTAGATCTCCGGTCTTCGGGTCCCGAACATAAGCGGAAAGTCCCGTCACCCAATTATGTCCAATCACACTTGTCTCGGCGCCATAATAATCAATCTCACTGTGCATAAGATCTACACATCTACCATTCTATTGGCTGACACGCAACGGGCTTATCGAAAATCGGCGGTAGCTCAGAGGCAGTGACACTCCTGCTCGCGAACATCGCGCTCTTGTCAAACGCGAGAAACCCTGTACCTTCATAGCACCCAACATACTCGGCATCAATCTCGTCTCCTTTTATGATGCCGAGGTCGACCCAGAGGAGGATGTCACCGCCTTGCATTACGCCGCCAGGGCCGTATGCTGACATGAAGTTACGTCGCAGCTTGACGTGGCCTTTGTCCCATCTGCCCATGTGCTCCATCTTGGAAAGATCGGTCCAGTACAGGATCTGGGCTTGGCGGATGTAGTCGAGGCCTGGGAAAATGCCACCATTTGGTGTGCCGTTGGTTGTTGTACCGTTTGTTGCTCCAAGGGACTTCTCTCCTGCAAATGCGTGGCATGCCCTTGCTGACACCATTCCTTTCTCCATTCCTGCTGTCACAACATTCGTGACCCATTCCTTAGTAAGGCTATCGAAATTCTCGTCCCAGTACTCGCGCTCCTTTTCCTTCATGGTGCTATAATCCTGTCCTTCAATAACAATACACAGGTTGTCAGGGAACTTGGTGATCTGGACTCTTCCAGGACGTATCTTATTTGTCATAGACTTTGCGGGCTGCCAAGTACTCAATGGAGAGCTGAAGGTGTCACCTTCAAAGTCGGGGGTCATACGAGAACGATACGCTCCCCAATACCCAGTCTTCTCAGTAAGAGGCGTAAGTTCTCCGCAATGACCAAACCCAACTGGATCCTTGCCTGTTGACTCGTGCATGGATCTGGTCGCAGGAAGACAAATTGACTCCCTCCAGAAGCCAGCGCCATCTGGAAGTGATCCCCAAAAGCTTTTCGTAGAGTCGCTTTCCCACCATGACTTGAAGCTCTGAGGTGAGGTCCAGTAAGCCATCCAGACTCTGGAGGGGATGTTATTCTGTTCCAAGCGCTCCACAGGGACACTAGCATCCTTAATGAGATTGTCGAACTTTTCGATGAGCTCGAGCTTATCGGTGCTTGGAGTGTCTGCATGGTATTGACATCCAAAGATGGCCAGGGTAAAGTGGTGAGCAGAAGAAAAGCGCGTACGAAGCATGATGATGGCAATTAGTAAGATAACAATTGAATAAAGTTAAATGGATTCTATCAAGAGGACACTAGATATTAGTGAGTTTATATATCAGAAATTCCAAGTCACTGATTCACTGACAAGCGCGACTGTTCCTGTCAAGGCAATTGATGCCTCAACAATCCGGATAACAGAATTCCAGATCTTCCCCAGACCATGGTCCTGGAAATCAAATACCCCAATGTAGATCATCTTGATACAGGATTGTGGGGAAGCCGTGGATACTTGATATCCGGATAAGATATCGCACGCTAAAATAGTTCGAGAGGGGTGATTGATCATGTTACTAGAAAGGGCTAGCTCCTTGAATAAGAGTCAGATATACAGAGTCCAGTGGCAGCGACGATGAACCACAAGGATTCCACTGCGCCATCACCGTTGACTGCTTCGCGAACGGATCAAGAAATCGTCAGACAGCATCAGATAATCTTAATGGGAGCACGGTGTGTCTTAGTTGCTTGCTACAGTATCATGAGCCTTGGAATGTCATTGCAATCATTATCCATACGAAGACTAAGTCTTGGGGAAAGCCTGTCGTTATTTGAAAATCTCTTATTTTTCACGACTTCCTGGCAACTCTATTTTATGTCTATCTATACGCGGGATGTTCTGTCTTGTGGTATTATGTACCTTGATTCATCTACTGGCCCTCGCCAAGCAGCACCAGATTAGCTACGTTCATAATGGCAATAATCAACCATATCACAACTGCAATAGCAGTAGTATACCATGCATTTCGCATTTTCGCATCATCCCCTTCATTCCTCTGTCCCGTCACCAACGTTGGTTGTCCTTCAACTTGCAGTCGTGCAGGACCGGACCTAACAGTCATAAACTTATTCCTGCTCGTGAAGTAAATGAGAGGTGCTGTGACAAAGGGAAGAACGATACTCAAGGCCACCTGCGAGCCGTTGAGGGCAGCGTTCAGACCGGACCGACCCACTGCACCAGCGATAATAATGCTCGGCGTGATGCTAATGCTTCTTGTCATCAATCGTCGTAACCAAGGACGCATCTTGACGTTGAGAGCACCCTCGCTGACCATCTGGCCGGCGATAGTGCAGACAATACCCGCCGTGATGCCAGATAACAGCAGAGCCAATGCAAACAAGATTCCCGCCGCGGGGGAGATTGACGATGCGAGCAGATCGTGTATGCTGAAGATATCGGCGTCAACGGCGTCTGGGTTCTTGTATAAAGAGGCACCGGCAACAATCAGGATAGCCGAGTTGACGAAGAGCGCAAAGGTGAAGAGAGCGATGGCAAGTTCAGCTATGGAAGTCTTGAGCGAGGATTGAATAGCTTCGAGCGATGGGATATAATAGGTCTTTTCGGAGACCTGATTGACGGATGTGCTGCTTGGGGACGGGCGGGGAGGCACGAGTCCTCGCTTGACATCGTATTCGCGTAGTCGAGGTTGGACAATGCCTGAGCCTAGGTACAGGCTATGTGGCATGACTGTCGCGCCCAGGATACCGCATGCCTGATACAACCTGAGCTGGTCAGAATACCTCTGTTGCACAACCTCTGCTGGGGGAAACATACCCTTGTTGCTCAACGATGCTTTTTGATGGCAAATAGCCTTTGAACACCTCCCCGACTGAAGTGTTCTGTATCAACGACAACTGAATACAGAAGCATATGACCACTCCCATAACCAGGCACAGAATAAAGTACTCGAATATTCTGAGACCTCGCATAGACTTATCAGGGTTGTAGAAGAGTAGAATGACCATGACATCTGCGATGGAAATGGCGCATCCTGCGACCAGAGGGACTTTTGGGAAGAGAAGGTTAAGTGCGATTGCAAAGCCGATTACCTGGGATCCTGGTTTTAGCAAACATGACCAGAGGAGTATTCCAAAGGTGGCATACCTCGGCGATATCGGTCGCGATGATGGCGATTTCCGCAAAGATGTACAGTATGATGTTAAGCCATCTCGGTAGAAATGCTCGACAAGCCTCAGCTAGGTTGAGCCCACTGACGGTACCGAGCTTGATAGCGAGACTTTGGAGAAAGATTGCAAAGAGATTAGACAACAGGACAATGAAAAGCAACTTGAAGCGGTAAGATGCACCAGCGGCGATGTCTGTTGAGTAGTTTCCAGGATCAACTAGCAGAACCTTTGTAAGTCATGGCCATACAATGAAGATGGGGGTACATAATAAACAAGACCTACTGTAAGCGACAGCGATTATGAAGCCTGGGCCGATGAAGGATAAGAATTTGACCAACGTCTTCTTGTATCTATGTAGGCGCGAAAACCAAGCGCTAGAATCTCTTCTGGGTGTCGGAGAACATTGCGGCTCTGTAGGTAATATTGCCGGATCATTTACTTGCGTTTGTCTATCTTCGACGCTTTGCTCATCCTGGTTGGCTGAGGACATGATGGTGGCCTTGGCGGTCTTGGTATCGGGCTAGAATCGCTTTCTCAGGAGTGAAAAAATGGAAACGCGCTATGCCAGAATAAGATCACGTGTCATCGTGAGACAACACGAGGTGACGCGATTTTAGTGAGCTAACCCCTGCTAGGGACATTAAAGGGCTTACGGAATAGAGCATGTGTGTGATGAGCAGTAGTACTGTATCCGTGATTGGGGTTAAAAGCTGTTTTAATCGTAGAGAATCATGGTGATACCCAAGGCATATTCCTTGTAGGTAGATACATCTTTCGAAGACATCTTGTCAAGAATGCCAGGTTCATCCTTATCCACTGTAAATTTCCTGCTCCCCTATGGCTTCCATTCTGTTCTTGACCTTTGGGAAGAGCATTGAATTACAGAGGAACTGCTGAGATTCATCGCGGTGATTGGAGAAGGCGGAAAAGATAATTCCGTTTCCGAATTACCCATGACAGATTTCGGAGCGAGTCGGCTGTGCGGAAACGGTTCACTGTCTCCGTATCCGTAGCCGAACAGTGCGGATAGCGCGTGCCGTCAAAAGCCAGATGAATAAGTTAGCGGGGTATTGTTATAACTCCTCGATTGTTAAATTCGCCGACTCTCATCAAATGGCTTTAGTTTATTTCTCCCTGTTTCTGTGTCAAGGTAACAAGACTTGAAACAATATTCACGCCGTGAAATTGGCCTTGGTTGGAACAATGACGTCACAGCTCTGGTCCTCAACTCCATGGATTGATTCTGGCGATACATTGCATAAGCGCCGTGTTCCATACATACAAGATGCCACCTACCTACACACTCTCGATATCTGGCAGCCAAAATCTCTGGAAGGGTCTTCGCTCCCAACAGCAGACGTGTTGCCTCAAGGCAAAGGTCCTTGGGTCGTCTATATCCACGGCGGGGCATGGCGAGACCCGCTTGTTGACTCTTCCTCCTTCGAAGCTACTGCCCTCAAACTGCTGAGCGACAAAAGCACGCCTGTCGCAGGAGTCGCATCAATCAATTATCCTCTTTCAAGCCATCTCAATCATCCTACGCACCCCGCACCACCTCGCGATTCTTCGGAGCCTGTTGATATTGCCCGACAAGCGAAGCATCCTGATCACATAATCGCTCTACTCACGGCTATCTCATTTCTACAAAATGATCTTGGAGTAGCTCATGATTATGTCCTGTCAGGTCACAGTTGCGGCGCTACCATGACTATCCAGACAGTAATGAATCCCAATCACTGGTTGGGTAATGCAAAGGGAATTTCGGTTCCGAAGGTGAAGAAACCAAGGGTCATAGCTCCTCTTAACGGACTATATGATCTCGCTGCCTTTATCAACAACCCGCCAGAATCTCATAAACAACTCCAACAACTATATACCGACTTCACAAAAAATGCATTCGGTGATGATGAGGCGGTCTGGAAGGCTGTCTGCCCTACCAGTGTTGCAGACTGGAGCACGGAGTGGCCTGAAGGCAAGGTCGTCGTTATCGCCCAGAGCAAGGGAGACGGCCTTGTCCCTTATGCACAGACTGAACTTATGAAGGATCACCTCAGAAAGACGTCAACGCTTGAGGTTGTTGAGATGAAAGCTAGCGGTGATCACAATGATCTGTGGAAGCAAGCCGATGAGATCGTAGATATTATAAAGTGCGCAATCGGGTATTTAGCCAAGCTCTGATTCATTGAGGAATGGGACAATGGAAAATTCAGTTTAGGTCAAGTAGTCAAGTTTGAAATCGAGCAAGTCTCCTCAACATTGAATAACCTAAATTTTCGGCATTTTGCTGCCATCCCTCCATGATCCCATCACTGATTTTATTTCTTTGCGGCTAAGTTGGCCTTCCTTCTTTTTAATATACTTGAGAATATACAATTCGATCTTCAGCTCCAATGAGTCCTCATTCTTTCTTGAAGACTTTAACAATCGCTGTAGGCGTTCGTGTCGTTTAGTATAGAACCGAATCTTGTGCTTGAATGGCATATAAGGAAACGCTATGCTCAGGCTGCGTCGTAATTTTCTCTCTTCAGCCTTTTTCCTCTCGTGAAATATATAAGTAGCAGAATCGGCGATATCTGATGGGACGTAGAGGCCAAAAAGCCGTGGGAACTTGTCTTTTGTGCACTTTCGCAGTTAGCCATGAGGGTGCACCGGGTGTGTTGGATTTTAATACTAACACAAGCAAATATTTCCTGCTCTTGCTCTTGAGCCAGATGGCGGCACCGCAGCGCTATAGCTAGGTTCTTGGAATGGACAAATGCATACCCTAGTGGCATCTTCGAGAGATCTTCTCTTGCATAGCGATGCTCTACAACCTAAGATAATTAGTATAAAGAATAGCCTTGGTAAATTAACCAGGGCTAGATATAACTAACTGTTCCATCATGTTCACTTTTGTAGAATAGTAATCCCGACGCGTTGGAAGAGGCGCCGCGACTAAATGTCTTGAAAGACCGAGGTTGAAGGCCACATGATAGAATATTTAATTGAGTTCGCTTATAAAAGAAGAGCCTTGGACAGCAGGTAGGTTTAACGAAGGTGGACATGTTCCTTGGTGAAGGGTGAAAAGAAGTTCATCAAGTGGGGTGCTGAGTTGCTCTCGTCGTGCTCCCTGATTTGTGAAATCAGTGGAGAATCTTTCTTCCGACCGAATCCAGGTGCATAGCGACTAACCTAGAGCTTCTACCATCACTTCTAGGCCTTGAAGGACAAACATAAATAACATATATCTTTCTTACAAATATAATCGTTCTATCATGACTAGATATTATAACTCTATACTGTAATTCAATCATTGATTCTCAGAATGTGCACAACTTCTCTACAACTCCTTTTTAGTGCCTATGTGCTTCAGTTTCCATAGGCCCCTCAATCAAGTCTCTAGCCAATTTTATTGGCCAGTGCCCCCTGCGAAACCCAGGGAGTTCACTTGTACAGGGGAAACAAATTAGCTGCTTGTTTATCTGTTCAGACTCGCTTCTTAAATATATAGAGTGATTATAGACTCATTTTTGTATAAATCTCCAATTTTCAACGCATCTCAAACTTCATGCTTACTTCTAGTGAGAGTGGATGCAATAACAGCTGCACCAACACCACTTCCAGGCGACACCATGAACTCAACGTCATCCTTGCCAGTAGGCGACAGTTTCTCCCAACCAAGAATCTCACCCAGAGCTTTGGACAACTCTCTCTTGAAATGGGGATGCTTCTCAAACAGAGATCCCTCAACGCCAACATGACATGTCTTGAGATTTCTCTTCATGCATATCGCTGCTACACCGGTTGATGAGAGACGCGCTGCGCGGGTTGTTATGAGTGTTGCAACCTTTCTCATGAACTCGAGCTCCTGTACGTTTGGAGATACTCCTAGCTTTGAGACAGACAGATCATGCGATGTCTTGAAGTCTTTCGACATATCCCTAAACTTGGGTTAGTGGGAGATCTCATAACTGGGAGGTTGTTGACATACTCTTCGATCGCCGACAAGAACGACGAATCCATAAAATACGGCTCCTGCATCTTCTCCACGCTCTGGCCCTCCCAAAATGTCTCATGCCTCCTCTTAACATCAAGCATGATCAATCGGAACAACTCCCCCAGATACAACCCCGCAACCATCTTCTCAAACGCCTGCTGGCCCTTCCTTGGTGACGCATCATCAATAACGATATCAAAAGACGTCAACGGCAGCACAACATGCTCATTATCAAAGGCGCCCCATTCGCAATTAATCGCCATGAGTGCTTCGGCGGGAAGTCCTTCCATGTCGAGCTTGGGGATGGATTGGCATCTTTCGAAGTACGCGCCGTTACAGCCTGTGCCGAAAACGCAGCCGATAGCGGTTTCGGGGTTGATGTATGCTGAGGCCATCATCGTAGCGGTTGTGTCGTTTGTCACGACTCGGACCTTGAGAGGGAGTTTCTGTGGGTAAGTTAGCTTTGGGTCCCTCTCTCGCAGAATGGTGATACGAACCCTCTTTGCGATGGCTTGTCTCAACGACGCCGCTACATCGCGACCTTCACAGTCAGCAACATCGAAGCCCTTCGTCCACCGCTGAAGAATGCCCTCATCAATGGTACGCTGCGTTGTAGGAAAGGAAAAGATGAAGCTCAAGTCGGTGTTTGTTCCAGCTTCAAAATCAGCTGTCTTGAGGAATTCCTCGAGATGTCCAGCGACAAAATCCCAAAGCCGTTCAGCAGGACCAGTTCTCAGTTCTTTGGGAAGTTTGTGCGTGACTTGGTTGACTTTGTAGCCTGACTTTTCTTCGGACAGTTCGACAGAGAAAACTCTGAGGTTTGTGCCGCCGAGATCTAGCACGAGATATTTTCCTGTTTCGTTGCCGGTTGGTTGTTGCATCACCCAAGTTGGGTTCATTGGCTGTTGCTGATTAGCTGGTGGGCGTTAGATGACACAATCCGACACTCACGATGCTGCCGCCCTTTACACTCAGCCCTACAATAATCTTAGCTTGCATTTGCGATATGACTACTTCCTATTTTACCTTTATCCAACTCATCAATGAAGTGGTTGGTGATATGCTTGAGCTTTGCAGTATCAACCGTAAAGTCTCTCTCAAGCTCTTGGAGATATGTTTGAAGGTTCGCCATTTTTACGTCACCGGGAATTTAGTTGGCAATACCATCAAAGGGGCCAAACACCGGCACAAGGTCTCCCATATGCTTATATACCATTATCTACGCCCGCTATTCCATCAATCGATCGAAACACCGCTGTCGGGCCGGAGCAGTTACAGCTGCCAATTCACATCCAACAGTGATCTTTTGATGACGCTAGATCCACTTTAGGATTCACCAATGTTCTGTAACTTGCTTTATCTTCTCTAGTCGCTTCGTTGTGGTTCCAAAGGCCCGGACCGATGGCTCCGGTGCAAAAGCTCCGGTAATCTTGATACCCTAGACCAATTAGCCCATGATCTCATCAGAGGTAAAAATCGTGCTGGGACATCCTTGCTAGTGAACTCGCTTCGGCAAAATCCTCATTGGCCCATGTTGTGAGACCCAAAGAGGTGAAAATAGTATTGATATGGTAATGACTGTGTTTTGACTCTTTCTGATCTCATCTTCCTGTTTCAACATTCTGACCAAATCGTACCCAAGTTGAACATAAACAGCATTTTTCACTAGACGGTGATCAGTAGGGCCTCGACACACAAATCATCATCATCGAACCTCTCTCCCAGAAGCTTAGGGAGCTTAGCCAATCCCGACAATGCCTTTCCCCACCCAAAAATCTCAGACCAAGAATCGACAAAAGTCTGTTGCACGTCATCACGACCCTCATTCCACTCTGGCGAAGACCACTTGTTATGCACATCATTCCACTGTTCGGCACCATCCTTTGGTTTGCTGGGGTTCCAGGCATCCTCGGGTGACTCCGTCTCTGGAAAAGGCTTCTTCGTTTTAAGGACTCTCTCACCTGACGCCAAGATGTTGAAAGCTTCGAGAGTATCCCCAGACATGATAGCTGGCGGCCCTTGCATGAGAAGATCCATCATAAGCTTCAAGCTACCGGAGTTATTGTCGATCAAATCGTCGATATTGTTATCTTGACTGCTCTTGGTAGGTTCCTGACTCTCATCATCTGTTCCATCTTGTTAGCAAACTATCACTGCGAACTGCCGTTGGACTTACACTTGGCCCAAAGACCTGTTGGCACCTGTTTCTACCCTCGTTTTATGCCCCATTTCGCATGGGCAACACCATCTTGAACGATCTCAATCTATATCTCTGACTTGGTCATGGCTTCTTTGAGGTGCATTGGACGAGTGTAGATGGGAGGGCCTTCCGACGAGACTGAGTTGACTACTTTGTCGTTCTCGCCGACCAGCTTGGCATCTTGGACTGCCATCTTACATCCGACGACGAATGAGAAAGATCTTCCGCGAACGACCCAATCAGCATTCTGGACTCGATCAGTAGAAGAACTGTTGTTCAGAGGTCCTGAAGTGGCAAGGAATGTGTGTCCTTGGTTGGAGTCTCCTGGCAAAATGTCTTCTTCGCCCTCAGCTATCAGGGCGGGTTCCTCCTCTACCGTGCGGCTCTTTGCCTGTTGACTGCTTGCCTGCAGAACCACATGGTAGAATTCCTCGATATTAGCTTCCTTCTCATCTCCCTTATCCGCACCAAAGTTGATGTCAAACTTGGCCACCTTGATATCAACATGCACCCGACCAGCAAGCGGCGGTCCCCACATATACAAGTCTGCCCCGATCTCAACGGAGATGTGTGTGTGAATAAACAAGACGTCGATGTGGAAGCGAACGCCAACACAAATACCTGCGCTAGACGTGAAAACAGGAATTAAAGGTATTATTTTATATACCTTTAGTTCTAGTCAAAGAGTTATAATCTAGGTTTTCCTTTTATTAGCTTTATATTATAGTAATTAGTTAGGTATTTTAACATAATATCTAAGTCATAAGCCAGATATATTATTTGCAGTTGATACTTGTGGCTGAGAGCTCTATTACCACAGAGAACTTAGCTCAGTAACAATCCGCGTTTTGAAAAAGAACGAACCCGCCCTACTTATTGCGAACAGGATTGTGACTCACACGGCAATACACCCTGGGAGATACGCGTATACAACCAACCAGAACCAAAGATAAGAAAAGGAAAGCTAGCGTAAGTGACGTCCAGACAACTACTGACATAGCAATTGCGACTGCTTACCGTATGAGAGGCCCGGTTCCAGCCAACGGTCGCTCAGTAGGATTGAGTTAGATATGATGGCAAGGAGGATGTCATCTTGAGCTTTTGAATATCGAGAAGATAGAAGTGCTAGAGATATTTGTATGGAGATGAGAGAATAAGACGCAAGTGATAATTCCACTGACTTTCATTGCCCGCTCTTGATATATTATAATGCTGCCAAGGCTCGGAAAAAGTCAGGTGTTGACCCTGTCCTATGAGCGTGGTGGCATAAGCGCCTGACAACCCCGACCCCTCCCGCTAGTAGCAATACAATCCTTCTCGTTCTCGTACTTGAAACTTTCGAGCTTTGCTTCTACCGCTGGTTTTGCAGCAGGCTTACCCTTCCAACATTTCCGTATGCTAGCTTGGTGTAAGGACGCCCCGCGGCACGCAGCTCCCGCAACCGGACATCATTCAGACGCTGGCTCATGGATTCGGGTACGGTGGTCGCATCGGTTCTTGGCTCCAATGCCAGAAAATCGAAAATCCCAAGATGACAACTACAAAAAAAATCATCATGGAGATTATACGCTCCGTGGTTGTAATGCCAGTTTTGGCGTCATTTTCGAAGGTTACAGGTTGAGGTAGAAGAGGCTGTGTTTCAGGCAATGGTGGCTCGGCGAACGCTGAGGAATGGTCTGTATGGTGGTGTGGATGGTGGTCTGACATTTTAACATAGAGAAGCTGACGATCTGTATCGTGTTGGTGTAGAAAAAAAAAAGAGATGTACCTCGTGTGGGAGATAATTTAGTTGACTGATATACTGGAACGACATTTCAAAGGATTCGCTGCGCCCTGTGGATCCTGATTTCTACCTGGCTAAACACTCAAACGAGATTCTAACCAATTATGTAAAGAAAACAGCACACCCCGGGATTCCGTTCCAGATAAATATACTTCAGGATATCCACCCGGTGTCCAGGTCCCTTGCGCTTCTTGAGTTGACACGATTTTATGATTGCTTATCCCAATGGCTGAAGTCCAAGCTCTCGCATTGTAATTGTGCGCACAACTACTGAAGACCTGATTCATAGAACTAGTAAATGGCGGCGACAGGTAGTTGATCCCTCAGAGAATACGCTACTGACAACAAAACCCTACTTCGTCTTTTTCCAAGAATGTAAGTAGAAGGGCCGTTTGTTTCGATGTTTCATTGTACAGCCTTGAAGTCTAACAAGGCCTCTTGTAACCAGACGTGTCTAGTCCTATTGGCTGGACCATCGGGTAACCCCTTGGAATAAGGCTGTAACCCCTGAACTCTATTTTCCAACATTTCCTAACTAGTGAATGAAGATTGATGCCACGAGAAGCTTATCAGTGTGGAACCATCATTCCAGAACTACTAGAGCACCGGATGCGACTAGTAGCTTGTACCTTATTCAATAGTTCCGAGATCAGATAAGGATGATTGGTTCGCCACAGGACGGTGCTGGTATTTTATCGATGAACTATGTCTATCAATACCTAGTCTTACCTCGATTTGGTTCGGATCCGGTCGAGGCTGGATCTGCATAGTAGCCTCGGAAACCTAAAACAACAATATGGCTGTAGATCATTAGGCCCAGACAAAACGTCTTACTAGGATGTCGGGCCCATATGGTCGAGATCAGGAAACGGGCGGCTTTGTAGAGAGATTCTCGACGGTCAAGGCCTAGGGAAGTCTAGATGCTTGAGACCATTCTTTCGGATCCCAGAGAGCAGCAAGCTCTATATAAGAGGGATGGCCTGTCGATATTCGATATTTTATTCAAAACCAGACAAGACCATCAAATCGTATCCTAACTATCTTCTAAGCCTTTATCTGCGAGGTTTCTTCATTCTTTTTCAACTCTCAACGGTTTGCGAAATGATCCTCTTCAAAAATGTTGAACTTCTGTCGCTTGCATCTCTGTTCCTAATACAATCTTCCAATGCATTGCCTCATCACGAGTTTCCCCTTCTCAACCGCCGCGATGACTCCGACGTAAGCGTCAATGCCACTGGTGGGAATGAAGCCAGCACAATTCTACACCCTGTTATTCCTCCTGCCATTGACCCCGAGGATCTTGACATCCTCAAACTCGACACTTCAGTTACGCTGGCGTGGGCCAGGCCCACCACTCAGCACAAAAGGAAGCGCAGTGATGGCATCTTCTCCCAAGCGAACTTGACCTTTGCTTATCCAACAATACCGCTTGATTACTCCAATTACGTCTCGGATATTTCTTGCAAAGTCGGCCGTCTGACTGCCAGACTGAGTGACGGTGCTTACGACCTTGCAAAGTCGGCCTGGAAAGGGAAAGGTCCTATCATCCTTGTAACGGCAGTGGATGGTTGCGGTGACGATGATACCAACGAATTCTTCATTACCAAGTCAATCACATTCTCAGACAAAGACCACACTTTCACTGCTAAGGGCCTTTCAGTCGGATACAGAGATGTGGTTACTCATTTTGACCTGGCTTGGGGTAATGTTGGAACATTGAAGTTGAAGCGATCTATGGACAAGAGAGACGTAAGTAGTATCATCCACATCTGAGCCACTTCAACTCACAGCTATCGCAGATATTCCAGACACATGCCCTTCATCCACGAGTCACCTTGCCTAAAGCCTCATGGGACATCAAGCTCAGCGATCCACGGGTCTTAGGCGTCGACTCATCTGCACCATGGGAGAACGCCGCACTGCTCTACAAATACGGCAAGGCAGGTGGCACAAAAGACAACTCATTTTCGAAGGGCCAAGTGTCTAATCAGGATAATTCTACTTTCCCTCCCAATCCCAAGAAACCTGCCTCCGTTGATTACGGCCTTGGCCTGTACTGCGTGGACTGTAGCTTTGGAGGCACAACCCAAATATGGGGAAGCATTGCGGCCAAAATGCAGATGTCACGACCCTTCGTCAAAGTTTCCAAAGTCCAGACCGGATTCGATGCTACCTTTAGAGCCGCTATCAACCTCGGCCTCGAAGCTTATGTCAAATATGGACAGAAGTACGAACAAGTCCTGCAAAGATATCCACTCACCCCGTGGAATATTCCCGGGTTAGCAGACATCGGGCCTTTTGTCGATTTATCAGTGGAGGCCAGTGCGGAAATCAAGACTACCGGCCAATTCCTCATGGGCTCTACTGCTGAGTGGGATAATGTCAATGCACGAGTTGACTTTCTTGACTCGAGCAACAGCTACGCCAATGGCTTTGTCCCCAGCGTTTCTGCAGAAGCGCGCGCTTCGGGACAAGTTGGCGTCAGAGCTTCTCTTGGTATGCCGCTGAGACTTGGAGTTGGAGTCAACATCTTCCATGGTCTTTGGGTAGCTGAGGGAGCTGTTAAGGATACGCCCAGTGCGTCAGCTGGGGCTAGTTTCCAGGTGTCTACTGATACCAATGCGGGAACAGATATCAACGGCGGTTGTTACGGCGTTACTTGGAACGTGGGACTTGACAACAGCGTGACAGCAGTTGTCGATATCACTGGTCTGACAACCATCAACTACCCTCTTACAGACCCCATGACATATGAGGTAGCCTCTGGCTGCATCGGATACAAAAAGCCCACCGATACCACATGTTCTCCAACCTCGGTTGTTCCAAACCCTCGAATCCCCAAAGGACAGACGTGCAAGAAAAGCACCGCGTTGTCACGTCCTACTACGAAATCCTGGCTTGGGGCTGCTAGTCCAGTCAAGGATCTAGGTACATGTGCTACCAAGTGCTTCAAGAACAGCAAGTGTATCAGTTTCAGTATGAGCAAGAAGAAGTCTTGTCAGATGTATACCTCTTCCTACAAGAGTTTGAAATGGCAGTATCAGCCAGATTATCCGGAGTTATCTCTCTATGACAGGGCTTGCTATGCCTATCAGGTGTGTAATTGAGCTTTTGGACTGGATGGTTCTTTCATTCAGAGTTAGACAGCAGCTGTAAAATATTACATTATCCGTATTTCTTTCATAAGTGGTTTAGTAAATATGCAGTGTGATGGTCAGCTATGTAAGCACGCTATCTATACCCCTAGCCGTAGACGTAAGTTTTAACTACGTATCACGGCCCCGCCGCTACACAATCTAAGACCCTTTCATTGGCAATGCACGCCGGACTGGCTTCGAAAAAGTATTTGATACGATTCCTCCCTGGTGTCTGATACTAATACCGACAGCTGATATTCCACCAACGAGATCACCAAGCTATCATGTCTTCAAGTAACAATCCCCTTTCCTATAAGCGTGATTCTGAGGACGAGACCCGGAACATGGAGCAAGATTCAGGCTCATCTTTAGACAGCTTATTGATCGACCCATAATAAATGCCTTGTATAGTAAGTATTCAGAAAATAACTACAAGCATAAGAAATTGTATATGAATAAATCTTAGCACTACAATGTTAAGATTGAGGAGCATATGTATTACAGGTCTGAGTCCCTTGTAAGTAATTTTAGCCCGAATTGTATGGAGAGACAATGTTACAATAATTTTCACTTGATAATATCTACTCATGAACTGCTTAGGCAGCTAGCAGCCATACGTAATGCTTTTCAATTACTATGATACCAAGGTTTGGCAACTACCAATCTTCAGAATCTATAACCACCACAGTCCCAGAAAAAGCAACCAGAAGACCATGAGACTAGAAGTCTCTGATCCAAGTACAGTAGCATTGTATTCTGCTATAACACTAGCTAGTATAAGCCTCGATAATGGCCTAAGATTCAGAACGCCAATATAAGAAGAAATTTGCCTATAAGAGTTAAGGGAGCTAATAAGACCTAGAGCTTACGGGCCCAGAAGTAGGATCGAGAGTGACCAGTAGGCTCTGCTTAGCTAGAGGGGTGATCAGAACTGAAGGGGGCTGATGAATGGCTGAGCCGAAGCTAAGCCAGCAAGCGAAAAGGCCTGAAATGCTACAATCCATAGAAGGGCACGTGCCGCTTGAGTTGCGTCTTATAATACCATCAGATAAGCCGTCACTATACATTTATCATGATCAAAGAGGGAACTCTCACCATATCGATAATATTTGCTTATGGATTGTTTGCAGTTTGTCTTTCTTCGCCGCGGCGTTGTCTATGCCGAAAGACTCTGGATTTTGAGCAACATACCTTAGGAATAGATAGATCTAGATATTGAGGCCGCATCTGTCAGGGCATATTCCAGGCCCTCTTTTCTTACTATTCTCACTGTTTCAAGGTCATACGTATGAAGTTTGACCAGCTCTTTGCCGACAAAGTTCATAGGATGTGCCATGGTTACTTTGCGTAGGGGAATATTATCTTCAATGTAAAAACAGACATGAAATACTCCACTTTATGTGTTTAAAAGGAGGCACATGCATGCATAGAAGCACATGATAAGACTGTTACGAGTCCCAAAAGGGACGGCGGAGTTGTCCAGATGTACCGGTTTGTACATGTCTTGACACAGGGTGCGCAGAAAAGAGCGATGCTGATAAAGGGGAGCTAGCAATGTAGGGTGGTGGATCAAGCTAACCACAAAGTGGGATCAGCGCTTACGGCTGAGTTACCCTTGCAGTACCCTTACACCCTAGCAATACCTGGTGACTTCTTGTCTGGGACCGGGTGGTCTATAAATCTGTGTCTTTCTTCGGATTCTTGCCGCACTTTTCTGGCAACTTTATGTGACATTGTTGGCATCTACACCTCTTGCTGAAAGCATCAGTTCTTCGATTACGAATATCCGTCATGGGCAATCACACCAAAGTCGTCGACGGCGTCGTCGTCACCAACACTGACGTAAGTCACTGTTGATCTTCCTTTTTCAGGCTCCCCCAAAAATGTCTGACAGCTTAGCAGGTTCCACCTCCCAGAGACTGGACCAATGTATATGAAGACATTGGCGGGGATATGCGTTGGAATGAAGATATGGAAGAGATGGTTAAAGCCCGGGGCATCGATGGCGATGTCCAGCCTTTCTACGGCACATGTTCCTATACGGGTGAGACCCTTTTCTTAATGCAGGTTGGCGGCAAGGGCTTCTTCTTCTATAATGCCCTCGAAGATTCTATGTACTATGTGAGGGGGAATTTGAGTCTCGAAAAGATTGTGTCAGGCCTTGATCAACAAGGTCTGAATGCATTTGACCTTGAAGAGCTCTGAGCGGGGGCTTATTACAGGCATGCAGCAGGAAATAGCTTGCTCCGTAGTACTCAATAGCACCATGCCTGTGTTTCACTACCTTATCGTACCTTGGATACGTTACCTGCAACGTCATTTCTCTTATGTGACGACCTTCTGCTTCAAAAGTTTCTTCAGACGCCCCTAGCCCGGACATTTCATCACATCATCAATGTGATACCTCAATCTCTCCAAGAGTACTCCGACTCCTCAAATATCCCGAATTGCTACAATATCACCCCAAGAAATGATACGAGAGGAAGAAGAATGTACAAAGTCATCATTAAACGTGAAGCGTGGCATGAAACCTGAGCCATCTCATTGGGACATTCTTGCTTCCTGTTGGTTTTTTCTATTGGGGGAAAAACAAAGTTTTCCTTCCGCCCATTTTCCACTTGAATAAGATATTGGCAATTGTCGCTTGGAGGAATGATGTATAGGGCATTGCCAGATCCTTTGTGGTCTTCTTTGCGCATTTACAGTGGCGAGTATCCATCTTTTAAAACCTCATCCGCTAAGAAAAAACTCTGAAGAGCCAAGCCATTGACATTACTCTGGTCCACGAGTGGCTGTGTTGTTAGTAGGGTTGTCAGCGCAGGCCATCATAGATTACCAGTACTCTATCGTATACTTACAATATGTGGAGAAAAGGGTATTTTCCTCCACAGTTCCCAAAATGCGATCCTGCTTTGCCCTTTTTCGTCCGGTTGGGTGAGTGATCGAAATCCCGGTCTTCGTTGTCTCTCTACAGCGTGTGGATATCGTTCCAACCGTGTAGAAGATCAAACCGGGTTTTTTGGAGTCTGTCCTTCCACTCTCCTACCTGCGTCTTATTGGCCCAATCATACCCAGCGATATAGGATTCTAAAGCGAAGTAGACACCGCCTTTGTTTGCAACCCACGTGCATTGGAAGACGGCAGGCACAGCACCAACACCCTTTTGTTGGTCTGCCATCACAGTGATACCTAGAGCCTTTGGAGGCTTTGTGGGCTTTGGTGTCTTCCTGTCCCCTCCAATCTTACCACACCATCGACCATAGACTGCTGTCAGAGGAAGGAAGAAGTTGTCTTTAGTAGGACCATCGAGGTCGGTTTTAAAAAGGGTGGAATGAAACCAAGAAGATCATAGTGATTCCAGTAGGATACTCCATCCTGAGACGTAAGGCTTGGAATCCTCGCAGGATCTGGAGTGGTGTGTTTCCAGGCGCTATTAAGCTTGACGTTGAATTGGGAGGATGTGTCAAGTGGTTGACCCGTTAGCGTGCGGTAGATATGCTGTGCGGGATCATCATACGCCTTCTCAGGCTTTTGGTCTTCGGGTTGAGAGGCTTGAAGTTGTGTTCTACATCCCAATCTGTTGGAACCTTCCTATCTAAATGGCTACATTTCAAACTTCCATCAGCGTAACGTCTTATGTCTTTGGAGGATGGGAACTGTCCACAAAGAAAGAAAATTGCTTGTAGACGGAGAATAATGTTTGCTTAGTGGTTTCGTTGGGTTCCGTCGTACAGGCATTAGACAAAAAGTCGGATATCTATCTCAGCACGTCAGCGCATTTCAAACTGTGCTGCTTTGAGGTTCAGACTTTGTCCCTTTGCCAATTATACATATCGATCAAGTTCTCCTCACAGAACTTGAGGTATGTCGGATCTAAGACACTAGCCATCTTACTGGTAATTGGTGGTAGGGATGAGAAGTTCGCTTCCTTTTCATAGGAAGTGTCTTAGAAAGTGCAACAACAATAACAGTTCAATAAGCCACCTTAACAATATAAGCACTAACATCTGTTATCTCACCAATGTGCACTGATATTGACCTTATGTATCAGTCTGACCATACCATTTTAAGCTTAGTGATTCACCTCTGACATCACCAGCCTGAGCCGTGTATATAAACATACTCGTGGGTTTGACTAAAAAGGAACCCCACTCATAGAGTGGGCGGCAAAATTCTGTGACAAGGGCAAAATTCTGGGACAGCTGATGGGTTAGAAATAGGTGGGGGAAATCAGGAAATCTCTGGCTTACACTTCTAATTTTATCGCAATCTATTCGAAATTTCTGCTGTGACTCAATTGAAAAGTATTGAAGCTGTCGCCAAAAGTATTTTATCATGCGAGGCATATTTGCGGTGGTGTTGCGGCCGAAATTGTGAACCTTGACTGCGGGCCAGTCCAGCCCCGTTTCCTCGCCCCACGATGCCTTCCCCTCTGCCTCTGATCTGGCCGCCAACAGCACAAGGGATATCGATCTATTATTGTGTGTGCCTTTGGGGGTGTAATGTATTCATGATTCTGTGATAAGTGGAAGAAAAATTGGTCTCGAAGCTGGGTAAAGGAGCAGGAAGAGGCGGCAACTCGGGCTCCTCGATATCCTGTGACAGATCAACAAAATCAGGGCCTTCTTCATCGATTTCTGAGTCATCAGAATCCCCAAAAGTGAGGCTATCACGAACAGGATCTCTCTGTGAGTCGCCGAGCATAATCTCAACACCATCGCTCGAAGGAAGGGCAGGCATATCCTGAAGAGGACTTCGATAAAAGCCAGCAGCGCTGGCATCACGAAGTCGCT
>NW_022158703.1:0-33462 GCF_000260195.1 Fusarium odoratissimum NRRL 54006 | reverse complement strand
CGTTCATGATGTTGTGAACTGAGAAGCCTTCTTTAATTATCTCGCTTAGCTTGCTGACGAAGTCGGAGCGCTTGAAATTGAGATAACCTTGGCGGATGTGATGCCGCAGACGTTTTTGGTGAGAATTTTTCAGCAGCTGAAATACTCCAACATCTAGAGGTTGTGTATGATGTGTTGAATGGGGAGGAAGAATGAAGATCTCGATATCGAAGCGAACACAATAATCCATGAGCTCCAAGGAGGTCTTGCCGGTAAAGCCGTCGATAACGAGGAATCGCCAAATCCGCTCCTTTTCAGGCCGCTCAAAATACGGCTGATGCCAAATGAAGTCAGGCATATCGATATCTCTCATATACTCATCCCAGCCAAACCAGTCAGTAAAAGTGATGCCTCTAGACTGTGCCTTTGCTGTGCATTCGAAGGAATTGCGATTAAAATGACGGATCCAATCCATCGAGATCTCTGCGTTGGAAAAGCCGCTCTCAGAGCGAGCGAATCGAATACCTTCATCCAGAGCGTTAACATCCCAAGATTCCGTTGGCCAAGTCTTAAACACCATTAATGGAGGTATCATGACTAAAGATATGTCAGAATAAGGGCAGAAGTCCAGAGAATACTCACATCCAGCTGCATTCGCGCATCCAAGCATCGTGGTTGATTCTCTGTTGGTGAAAGAAACAACATCGTGTTTGGCGTTGAGCATCTTCTTCACGATAATTACCTCAAGCCTCTCGCGAAGGGCACCAATCCGTATGCCGCATTCATCGGCGTTGAACATCTGTGAGGCCTCGATATCTCGATTTTTAACATCTACACCAAGGTCAGTATAGAATTGCTGAAGATCTTCAATATCTCCAGCTTCAAATCCTGCCCTTTCTCGGTCGAAAGCTCGAACTAACTTCTTCTTCTGCAGCTGCGGATTATCGCGAAGAAACCGCCTGTACCATCCATCGCCGACAGGCCCTGCTGGAGGCGTTCGTGATGCCCTTAAATCATTTGCTGCCTCTTCAATAAGTAGCTGATTACAGGGAAAACCTGCTCTCTCGAGCCAAACGATATACGCGATCACGGCACGCTCCTCAGCCTCATCGAGATTCCTCGGCCGGCCGCGGCTGTTATCACTGAAGTCAGGTTTTCCGTACAGCTTCATTGACTTCAGATGACGACCAACAGCGCTCTTGGAGGCGCTGAATCTATCCGCAGCTTCTCTCACGGTGAGAGGTTTCCCTTCCTTAGTGTTGCGGTGGCGGCGTTGTGAGAGCAAAATCGCACGTGCAGCCGCAACGGCAGGGTTGGGTTGATAAAGATCAGTCATAGTGGCGGTCTAGATGAAAATTCAAATTGAGATACAAGATATGACCGAATGATACTTAGAAATGTCTTTCAAAAGTTGGGTTTTTGGTGGTGAAATCAAGCAAATTCGGACTGAGCGGGGTATTCGGCTGTCCCAGAATTTTGCCCTTGTCCCAGAATTTTGCCGCCCACTCTATGAGTGGGGTTCCTTTTTAGTCAAACCCACGAGTACCTCAATCATCTCCTACCCGATCAAAATCTCTACTTCAACAACTCAATCATCAAATTCTACTCCCCGGCCCCCATACACACACACCTGCTGCCCAGTATGAGTCAATACACCACAATTTCCGACGGCGTAGTAGTGACCGACAACGGGGTATATCATGACCTTCCTCTTCTTGCAGCCCAATGTGACTAATCGGCAAAATTCTAGATCCCGCCCCCAGTGAACTGGGTCAATTCCTACGAGGACATGGGAGGGGACATGCTTTGGGGCCATGGTGGTCAGATGGAAGATGAGGTACGGGGACGTGGCATTGAGGGAGATGTCAGGCCTCACTATGGAATGGCACCCTACACGGGAGAAGCACTCTATCTTTTCGAGGTTGGTAGTGGCCAGTTCTTCTTCTTCAACGCCATTGATGGTTCCATGCTGCAGATTAGGGATCAGAGTGATCTGAAGAGCATTGTTGATATCCTTGACGATGAGAACAAGGGCTTACCCGCACTTGACATTGAAGAGATCTAGCCCCGCGATTTGGGGAGTGCATATAGACCAAATTCTAATATCACGAGAATAAACTAATCACTCGACCCAGCGATTGTCATGCCTTGTGATTAGAAGAAGAAGGGGAAGTCGCTCTAGCAACCAAGACTCAACCTGTTATCAGATTATGCAGTGAAATATGATATGCCAAGTAGTCAATAATTATGACACGCCAGTCTTATTTAGTCCAAGAATCAATATTACCGGTATGTCAGGCAACGGCACGGCACGTTCTTAACGACTGGTTGATTACAATCCTCTCATATTGTCTCATCCTGGAGCTTTGACCTCTTGCTTCAGCTGAGATCGCGTTTTTGGAAGAGATCTACCAATATTCCTTGGTTGCCGATCATAAAAGCGGGTTATCAGAGCGGGGTTCCAAGACAATTTAGGCCCCAACTAGGAAATTGTGTAGGCAATCAATAGGCATGTTGACAGCTGAACTGGTAGGTGGCGCGCACCAAGAAAAAAAGGGCACCATCACCCAGGGACTCGTAAAGTCGCTACGCTGTTTTGAATTCCTTGCGTTTCCCCCATCAATTCTACTGGGAGGTAAGAGAATCCTTCCACAGTGGATTTATGTCTGACGTAATTAGCTTACGACAGTCTTCTCTTCGCCGCTTTGCCTAGCGACCCCTTCTAAGTGTTACTATAAGACTCTGTAATAGGGATCGAAAGTAAGCAGACCAAAAAAGCCTTCTTATATCCCGAAAATAAATGGTTGCTTTTCTTTTAGAAATCCCTGCTATGTAATATTAAAGCAGATAGAAAAGTTTCATAGCATAAAATCAGCTATAAACTACAGCTAAAATCTAAACGTTCGATACAGCATAGAAAATTCCGCGCTTATTAACACATCTTAAATATTAAGCTATAAGCTTCTTTCTCAGTAAAACTCATAACATCTCATTTCTTTGGCTTGTGGTCCCGGATGGTCTGTTCTGTTGCTCAGAGTAAGGGTAATGCTTGCCACAAGTGAAGGACCCCGCCGAGCAAGATCAGTTACTGCAATATTGCGGTGTCGCTCAGTTGAGCGGATACATATCAAGAAGACCGCTCCTGTACAATTACTACCAACGAAAAGCCTTATCAAGCCGTTGTTTAAATCTAGCCCATGGGGTTCTATCGTTCTTTAGTCGGCTGCCGCCAAATACCCAGTAAAGGAACATTGAAAAGGTTGTGCCATCTCGTGGTGGAGCCTCGCCAGGATTCTTTTGTAGACATAAGTGTCAGTGTTCTTGTGAGGGAGTTCGATGTTGCTTTGTTAGGCAAACAGATATGAAACTCACCTCGTCATCGACCCCTTTGATAGCATATATAATTTCCCACCGTCGACCGAACCGATACACTCTCTCAAAGTCTTTGTAAGAATAGTCCTTCATGATCAGGCACTTAACACCGCCGTACTGCATAAGATTCCATCGGCTTTTTGGTGACAGTATACCGCTGTAAACACGAGACCCTGAAGCTTCTTCCTCGCTGTCGTCATTCGTTGCCAGAGGCTCGTAGCAGCGATAAGCGGCTCCAAAGAACAACAAGTAATAAATATTGCCAACTACTAGTACACTTGCGACAATAGTAGGAAAGCCCCATCCTGGGAACGCGTCCCCACTTAGATCAGAGCTTCTGTATGGCGGGATGGCAACGACGACGAGGATGACAATATTCAGCATTATGAATATAGGGATAGTCACAAGGACTACGGCTCCGAAGAAGCTGCCAGTCCCAGTTGAGGATTCTGCGGGTACTCCGGAGACACTAGGAGCTTTCTGCCGAGATCTGAGATTGAGACTTCCGAGTCCAAGAACCACTACACAGAACGTTATCATGATGTGTACGATAAAGAGAATGTTTCAACCTACTAAGGATGAAGCAGTGGGCGTAAGTCTGTATATAGCCCGGGAGCCCAACAGATTCGAGAGTACTTTTGATTGAAGCTGAGATAGCAATCATGAGGACAGTGAATAGCCAATGAGCAATCAAGCCACCCTGAGGAGACCTGTAATGAAAGTCATTTTCTCTTGTTCTTTCGGTCCGTTTTATGCAGTCATCTTGTTTCAGATATCGAGACCATGGTAAAACTTCAGCCTGGCCAATGACCTGCTTGACTGGGCAAATGTTAGCAGCATGATAGAATTGTAAGAATGTTACCTCTTGAAAAAGTATAAATGATGGCATTTAGACTACCAAAAGCTGAAATGGCGATGATAACTGGCCAGGCCCGCCTCGAGGTGGGGTTATTACCCGAGAGCTGAGAGTCGAGGCAGTATTAGGAGTGAACACTATGACGAGCAGTTGAAATATTGAGTCACGTACTATAGGGGGGTAGTTGCGGTTATGACTTTCAGGAAAATCGTCGTAGTGAATCGAATGGAGCTTGATGAAGTCAGCCAATCTCTTCAGAACTAGTTCAAGCAGCAGAAACGACTGACTACCACAGCCACAACCATCAAATAAAGGACTCCAACGGTGCAAACAGCTGTAATGAAGCCCACCCGTAAGACTTTGTGTTTTCTTCGAGGAATCCCTCCAGCGACCTATCGGGGTAACACGTTAGTTAGCATCAGCTGCAGTAGGTGACTCTGGAATATCATTGAAACGTGACCAAAGGAAACAAACTCACGAAAGTAGCATTCTCCCAGCCCTCGAAGCTGAACAGAACAGCAAGTAATGCCTTAGCAAATTGGACCTTGGAAGGAGACCCATGCCACTCGAGCCAATCTTGAGCCCGGGGAACAGCATTTCCTTTCCCGTCCTCAATGTCGCTGGACAGTGCAGTCAAGGCTACAATGATAACGCCGATAAGGAAGCCTATCTTGACGACAGCAAGAAACTTGTTCAGCTTGCGACCCCAGCTAGGGCTGAAAAACTGCGTGAGGCAGATGATGGATATAATCGTGACTCCGATAAAACGCATAAGGTCTTGATTGACGTCAGTATCGACTTCGGAAACGGTCTCATCATCCCCGTTGACAACGGTACCATTATACCCATCGATATCAGTACCATTGTTAGCTTTGTGGGCATTGATGCACATGAGGATCATTCGACCGAACTGCAAGCTGTTAGTTGCAGAGTTGAAGAAGACAATGAACATCAGAGATTAGACGATATAGGCCAGCAGCCCGTCGCCCATCAACTTCCGACGCAGCTGAACGAGCCTCTGCAGAGGATTAAAGACCCCCTTGTTACTTCCTGTAGAAGGGACTGTGCCATTGGTCGGTGTTAATGCGCCGTCGTTGGCCTTTCCATTCTCCTCATGCGTTGACGAGCAGTCTGAGGTATTGGTAGGATCAGGTTTGACATGCGATGTGACTTCATCGAGCTGCTCTTATCAGTCTAGAGTCAAGAGGCATCCAGAGGAACAGGCACTCACGTAGATTAGTTCTCCCCCATTATATGGGAGGACCTTTGCGAATTGAAGATAGATGGCAGTGCTATACTTTCATTAGCCAGCGTAGCTTTGACAGGGGATCAATTGTATGACCACTTTTCGCCAGAGTCACTGGTGGAAGGAAAGCTCATGGTGCAAACCTCATCAAACAATATAAGAAGCCAACAGCGAACAGTCCTAGAGTAAGACTCTTGTTTCCTGTCAGAAGGAAGACTGCAGTTGGGGATGTGTATATTAAACCATTTATAATTAAACTCTAGGTAACCCAATAATAGTCTTTTCCCATAGCTCCTCTATGAATTCCCGACTAGCAGTCCCCATTGGCCATGCTACCCTCCGTAGCGTCCCCTTTGCTTGTGACCAAGTCGAGATACCCAAAGAGGTTGCCTGCTGCTTCAAAGCCTTCTCAAAGAACTGTCTGGCTGATAACAATCCTCTGTCTTGCTCATTGTCTTTGAGAGCGCGCAAGGAGGCTATAAGCCCTACCAACGTCTGCCACAGCATAAACGCCTCGTTCTTTGGTTTTTCCTTCGAGGTAAGGACTTTGTCGACATCGTGTTGCAGTAATGTAACGCCGTATTTGTGAATGCGTTTGTCGACATACTCCAGCGCCCCGAGAACATCTTGCATATAGAAGATAGAGGCGATAGTCAATCCGCACCATGGTCCGACGAATGATGATGAGGTCGTATCATGATTCTCCTCTTTCTTTCCCGGCACGGAAATAGATTGAATATGCGCCGTGACGTATTCTCCTAACACCCTTGATGCCGGACCTCTCCGCCAGAAACCTTCGAACTTTCCATCGGCTGTTTCGATTCCTGTGTCTTTAAACATATGATCCTGCGCTGCCGTAAAATCCCGTATAGAGTTGATGATGACTTTTCCGTCTGCGTTGTTGAGTCTTGCGCCTTGCGGCAACGGGCTGAAGAAGAATGGAAACAGACGAATAGCTTGGAGTTTGAAACCGAGGTTCTCCATGGCTTCGCTCATGTGCCATGTATGTGATAGCTTGAGAAGATTTCGACCCGGTACAGCATCGAGACTGCTACCGTGGCCACCAGTTCGGCAGATGCCGCTGAGTAAACTCTTGAGGCCTGTAATGTAGACATACGACCTGATGACATGTTAGAAAAGGGGGCGATGGATCGAGATGGTTTGTCGGGCGCCTCACATGACGAAGTAACGGTTAGCCAGTTCTCTATCAGTGGAACAGCAATCAGAACGCGTCGGACCACTTTTATCAGGTCGAGCAGTTTCGATCAGAGCCAGAATGCCACTGATGTGAGTCTCGGCAGCAACAAGCTCCCCATGACAGGCCTGGTAAACACGATGAGCCAAGGATTCTGGAAAGGGTAAAGTAGGGCGCTTCACCTCTGCGAAAGCCAACGTTGCCATTTCTCTAATAATCGCAGCTTCAAGTTTATAGTCTCCTGATGCGATCCAACGATTGATGACACGCATGACCTCAATTTTATGATATAAGAAGGTGGACTCGAATGTAGCGAGGTCGCCGAATTGGAAGGAGAAATGCATTCCGGCCATGAGGATAGCACTTCGGAGTGCGCATGGGTTATCTGTCATACGCGCGAGACTACTTTGGTGAGCCACAGATGTCGAGATTGACAGGTATACTAACTATTCTGTACCAGGTGTTTTTGGTGTCGCCTTTAGTGTCCGGCTCGATTCAAACACTAAATGGAGTCAGCAGGTCCACAAGTATACAGCTGTTCATGGCAAACTGACAGTATTGAAACAATTCATGAGATTTGAGCGGCATGGCAACAGCCAACTTATTAAACCCTGTATCATGATTCAGATAACTTAATCGAGGAGGAACATTCGTCTTCTTCAAGCAAGCCATCTGCTTTGGAGTCTGCTCGAGCTCCCAAGGCATTTGATCCCACGGACGAGCCTCCTTCTGCTGCGCCCTTCGCTCCCTAAGCGGAATCTTCGGGGGCGCATAAACGCAGGTCCTTTGACCCCTGACACAATTGTGACTATGATGTCCCCATATTAGTTACAGATCCCAGCTTACAGTGGGGGCCAAGGATTCAGCATCACCATACCATTGCGGTCGCTGCTCGTCACATCGTTTCCGGCGGGTCCGGCAATTGGAACAGCCTGTTCGACTGCGAGTGTGGAACTGCCGTACTCTAGAGTCCGTTTCTGGCGTCGTTGAGTTCTCCTTCTCTGAGCTTGAAGACATTTCTTGGGATTTATTGAAGAGATAAGGATGATAATTGAGTCAGCCTGACAGGGCGTTGGTGATGGAGACAAGGTGGCGCGTCAGCACTAACCCGGTCTTTTGAGATGATTACTCAGCTTGCGAGATGAGCCAATCAGAAAATTTACGGAAATAATTAGAGTTTTTGGTAGCGGAGACACTGGCTCGCGGGAAGCTAACCTAGACCATGGAATTGGGAAATGCAACTCAATGTCTTTCGCGTCATGCAATACGACTCTTCACTCATTGAATCATTGGTTGAATCAGACAAAATGCATTATAGTCGGGATAACACTCAGCCATGGGTGTTATATCTTCCATTGTCGCATCAGTTAGCTCCTAAGCTTCATTTGTCGCGACGATCCCACTTACAGAGATAATTCTTGTGAGTTGCTCAGAGATGTCAACCCGGTTGTTCTAAAGATTCCACAGATACTAGCGCTATACTTTGTCAGCTCTCATCTAGTCAGCGTGATAGTTGTATGAACTCACAAGACCCCAAGACTGAGCGACAAGCAGATGGTATGACGTTCTTTGGGCTTCATGTTGAGACCGTGGAGGGCAATCCATGGGAAGCCAGCTAGGATAAAGTCCATCGTAGTAGCATAGGCTTGAGAGAAGGTCAGAACACAGTTAGAACAGATACACGGAGTTTGATTAACAGCAGTACGTGATAGCAACGACAGTCAGGCTAAGATGACAGACCCTCTGGTTGGCTAGCTCAGGGTTCCAGATCGACTTGGCCGGGGTACACTGGGCGAGGACGGTGACAGCAAGGAAAATGCCCATGATCACCATCGACACAGTGCAAAACCAGAGAAACCATCGATGCCTATGACATGTTTCGTCAGCATTCACACTATAGACTTGGACCTGTCCGATGAGAATGTACAGCATCGCATGCGCGAACTGCGGAACCTCGAGATCTTCATAATGCTGGCAAAGGCGGAAGCAAACAAGAACAATGAGCGACGTGAAAGGAAACGACTATAGTGCGGAAATTCTTGTCAAAAGACCCGTGGTTGCTCTATTTCCAATGCGTGCCCACCCCTATAACCGGACATTACTCGCGGCGCGGGATGATCAGAGGGGTCGTGGCTTGAAGTAGGACTTTAGATCCAACAGATTGCCCTACATCTTGTTAAAAATGTGCTTTTGTGGGCTGTATTAGAGTTCATTAGTGTATCGGTTATAAGTGTCCCGCCGCTATATCGATGACTACGGGTGCTTGGCTCTGGTTAGTAAACACCGGGGAGGCGGCCGGGACGGGATGGGAAT
Organism: Fusarium odoratissimum NRRL 54006; assembly: GCF_000260195.1. NCBI lineage: Eukaryota > Fungi > Ascomycota > Sordariomycetes > Hypocreales > Nectriaceae > Fusarium > Fusarium odoratissimum. The sequence goes on along the minus strand of NW_022158703.1, from coordinate 24,501 downwards.
GTCGTCCGATTGGGGTCGTACCGAGAATACTTAGAACAGACTGGGTCGAAGCGGGAACTCTTACATACGCGCAATCTCGTTGTCTTGGTCAGCCCTGCGGTCTAGGCCCGCCCTACGCGGAGAAGATCGTCGTTGTCATTCATCTCACTGAGTTGCCTCAAGCTGTGAGGAGCGCTTACTTGGTTCTTGAAGTTGCTTATCAGTCACATTCCCCCTCTCTAAGCACGCTCGGATACTAATGCAGTGCCTCTATTGCTTTTTATGGCTCTCTGACGCTCATATGCCCTGATACAAAGACTTGAATGGAGGTGAGGGGGGCGAATCTTGGTGGGCATCATATATTTACTTCTGTGACGAAAGCTGTCGCATCTGGATGGGGTTAAAAAAGCCCGTAAGAACTAGCGCACTTGGCGGTTGTGGTGGGAAGAGGACCAATGTTGCAGCGAGATGGCACTTTACCTAAACATGACAAAGCTGAATGCCACGGTTGGTGAAATGGAATAGCTGTTTCTTGGGAAGCAAGATGAAGAATTGGCAATTGTAGCATTGAAGTTGTATAAGCAGCTGAAAGGCTAGGGCACAGGGACCTGCAGGTGGTCCGGACTTCGAATATGCACAAAAACTACTGTATGCAGACCTGTTGTACCTGCCGCATGATCCTCGAGCTTTAACACTGCATGGACATGATGATTGATCCAGTATTGTGGATTCCGGAATCTTTCTCGACATCAAGACCGACCTTGACGCATGCTTACAATTTGGCTTTTAAGCTTCTATATACACAATACCCATACCTAGAAGCGACATTATGATCGAAACTGCAACAGTTATCGCAACAGCCATCATATGATAGTTTGCTAAGTCGAGTTTGCCAGTCCTTCAAGTTTGGCAGATCAAGTACTGGGCTACAGCACGAGATTCCCTCTCTTTGGGCAGACTCATCTACTTGGCAGTCGGGAAGCATACCCTTGATATGATACATTCAACCACTGGAGACGGCACATTCGAGTACCATCTGTTGGATCAAGCCTACCAGTAATAGTACACGCATTTTTCCCTACTATTGCTACTGGCGTTACATCGCAGGTCGAAGCCTCGGCTATCTGTCCGTAATCGGTTGTTGACCCATCCCGTCGTGGTACATAGGCTTCTCTGCATCAAATTCGGATCGGCGTCGAAGGTTTTGTCACATATAGCAGTACAGTGCCAGGTTTCCTTTCGGCAGAATCTTGCCGATGTGCATTGGGTACAGCAATAGTGTGCTGATGTTGGGAGATGGTGTTTCCAGGATCTTGGTGAACCCAACTGAGCATCTCGATAGTGCTTACAGGGGTGCGGGGAGGTGCCATGTTGATAGTTTGACGCCCTAGTTTGTTGTTCCAGTGCACGATCGAGGATGGTGAATGTCTGTAGAGCGTCGTCTTTCTAAAGATGTCAAAATCGTGTAATGAAGGCTTCTTATTCTCTTCACATCCCGCAACACACGGATTCTTTCCCGAACACATAAGGGTAGTTCCCTGGCTTCAGACGCTTGACAGGTTGTGCTCTCTCGTAATACGATCAGCACAGCACAGGGGCGTTAAGCCTTGATGCTTACTCTCAGGCATCTTACATGAGTCGTGGAGAACGCCAGAGAGTGTGAGATTAAATGCTGCGGGCTGAAATGAATCGGTAGTTGGATGACCAGCCGCTCTTTGACTGTCCTCGCCGCAACATTGCACGCATAAGAAAAGGGGCTTCCCGTTTCTGGACCACTAATAACAGGATGGCGTTACTAGCTCTCCCTGTGAAGCTTTGCCAAGCTATGAATATCCGCCCTGAAATATGTATCAGAACAGGGGATCAGGGCTTGCAAAGTCAGACTTTCCGTGAGACGCCGCGTGAGCATCCCTGTCAAGGACTCACGTGATCGGAATGTCCCTGACAACCTGCTGGCTTCCGGTATGTGAAGGACCCAAGCCAAGTTTCAACAGCGCATATAACAGTTTATTTACACTCTATCAATCTCATGATACAACCACTTTCATTGATACTACATCGAACGCTATAGCCAACCGGTTCATCTTGCTGAAGTATCATACTCCGCTCGGCTTGACCTGGTAAACAGCATTCTCAACCGCGACAGACCCATCCCCATCGATAAACCAGCGCAGCTCACTGACAAAAGCGGAGCGCTCTACCCATTTCAGGCCAGGATGGCTAGTCTCAATAATGGGAGATCCAAGCCACTCATTCTCTCCAAACTCAAGTGTTCGAGCCTTCGGTCCCCCAGTGAAAACCTCCATCCACTTTTCATCAATCTGTAGAACACCCTTGAAGTGGATGTAAATACCATGACCTTCCTTCGATCGAAATTGGACTCGGACGTCAAGATGTCCGGTGTTTGTATCAGGATCACGCTTATCAATGGTTAGCATTTGTCTTTGGTACCCGTATGAAGAAGGGACATACCAAGATCCAATCGGCGCCACCAGGGAGAAGCTCTGCCTCGAGGCCACTCCCCTTGATGTGGCCGTGCGTCAAGAAGGCGATGATGCGATGATTGTTACCCTTGGCTTCTGGGATGACGAGGGCCTTCTCCGGGGACGTATACATCCTCATTGTGAAAACGCGTTCGAGTGAAGGTGTCATGGTTACGACTTGTGATGTCAGGATCCAGATGTCCTGTTTGATCTATGATGCGAGATATGTGCAAGTGAGCTATACCTGTGCTGTATGTTGCTCTCTTATACAAGCTATCAGCTCGGCGGTGTTGACTACATGTCGGGCTTATCAGTGATTAATGGATTCATCTCATCACACGTACTTATCCCACCCAGCCTGTTTGAACGGGTGTCTGAGTAATAATCTTCTGCTCGTCTCATCGTGGACAAGAGGGAGCAGGAATGGTGTTTGGTGATCCCCACTTCGTTGCATCTGACGAATAAACCGTGGTTTGCCATGCAAGCGAGCGACGGCTTGGTCACTAAGCACCTGCATGTAATCAGAGAACAGCATACAAATATTTCTTGAGTTATATGCAGTATCCAGAGATCGATATTGCATCATCATTCTATCGCTCGCCTGAGTGACCTTCATCTCGATCCGTGACGTTGAAATAAACGGAACTGATAAGATAAGATAGGATTTATCTTATCGATCTGTGATAAGCCGTAAAGCAGCCAATTACGTCGATCGCTTCATTAAACCTCCTTCATGGTTCACAGCGGGAGCCAATAAAACATTGGTGATCATTGCGAGGTGAAGCGCCAAGGCATAATTTCATTTTGGTCATCCAAGCTTACTAAACATGGCCGCATTGATGCTGTATCCATGCATGCATGCATATCAGTAATCAGCTCCGAGCAACAAAATGGAACCCGCTCGTCTTATCGGCTTTACACAAAAGGCAAGCACCCACTATTCCCGTAACCAATAAAGCTGCAACTAAGGCGTGATTGGAGTTTCCTCGGCCTTCGCGTGATATCGCGATTTGAAAGCAGATATGACCTGTTCAGGATAATGCATGTTAGTAACTCATCGATTGTCAATCAATGAATGAAGGGAATCGGGACGTATATATACATGCAGTAAGTGTTAATAAACACGATCAAACCATCAAAACCCTGCGTCACAAGATCGCAATTACACTTCTACTTCTTGACGCTTATTCACTTACACTACTAAGAACTATAATTGACACGTCTACGCTAAAACGTAATGACCTCACAGGCCCCCAAGCTGTTCAAGCCAATCCAGGTTGGCGCTCTTGATCTACACCATCGGATCGTCCTCGCACCCTTGACCCGTGGTCGTGCTGATTCAGCTGGTGTTCCCGCTACCTACGCCGCGGATTACTATTCCCAGCGCGCTACACGTACGTGCTCACTGTGGCTTCACCACTGGAGAAACTATCACTAACTGTGATGACTAGCTGGCGGTTTGTTGATCACGGAAGGAACCTTCATCTCCCTTGAGGCATCTGGGCGACCTTTTTCACCTGGGATTTATTCCAAAGAGCAGATTGAGGCTTGGAAGCATGTCACTGATGCAGTTCATGCCAAAGGAGCCTTTATCCTCTGCCAGCTCTGGGCTCTTGGGTAAGCTAGTCCCCACTTCCTACTGTCGTTTTCTCCGCTGATATTACTATCAGACGTATTGCCGAACCTGATCTAGTCCCCGCTGTTCTCAGTCCGGGCTCACAACCATTCTTCGAGGACGGTGATGTCACACGAAAGATCCCGGATAAGTTCACTGTCATGAGCGAAGCTGATATTGATAACTTCGTGGGATACTACCGACAAGCAGCTTTGAACGCTATGGAAGCTGGTTTCGATGGCATTGAGATTCATGGCGCCAATGGATACGTAAGCATTCATACCCCAAAAGATAAATCCATGGCTGACAGAAAACTTGTAGCTCGTTGATCAATTTGTGAGTATTTGCTGTTACTTAGGAAGTGGAACATGCCTGACAGTACCGTAGCTCCAATCAACTAGCAACGACAGAACAGACCAATACGGCGGCAGTATCGAGAATCGCATCCGTTTTCCCCTTCGCGTAGTCAACACAGTCAGCGACGCCATCGGACCCCAGCGCGTTGGTGTCCGTGTGTCACCATTCACACGCTTCCAAGGAATGCGAGAAGCCGAACCGCTATCACTCTTCGTTCCTTGGGCACAAGCTATTGTAGATGCGCAACCGCGCATTGCGTACATTCATGCCATCGAGCCTCGAGCAGATGGTTCGATAGATACACCGGAGCATTTACGGAAGGCTGAGGATACTTTAGCGCCTATAAGGGAGGTAGCTACTCGTGCTGGTGTGCAGTTTATTGTGGCCGGGGGATATACGCCTGAGAAGGCGTTGCAGCATACTAGTGAGACAGATGACCTCGTGGCCTTTGGGCGTCACTTCATCCGTAAGCGTTCCGTTTGTTCGCGTTTCCCCTCTGTTTGCTAACATTTCTGGTGCAGCCAACCCTGATCTCCCTGCCCGTATCAAGAATGGCTGGTCGTTGACCAAGTACGATCGTTCCGTCTTCTATGAGGTGAACGAGGTTGGATACAGCGAGTAAGCTAGCCCATTATCTATATACCTTTGAACCCATAACTAATACATTCCGTGTAGCTACGCGGTGTACAATACAGAGACAGCTGCGGCTTAATGAGTAACATGCAGTATATGTTTATGGACAAATGATAGATCTTCATATGTTTTCTTTTTCTTTCAGATTTATAACAGAAATCGGGTTATTTTCTATCTCGTCTGACTTCAATGTGTAGATCTTTTGACATGGCATTGTTTCGGCTCTGCGTGCAATGGTTATTCCCCGTTTCATAGCTAGACCTTAGAAGCCTGTCGACCTCGTACTTTTCTGGTAGCTACATGCTGGACTTTAACAATTAATTACAGTTGCTGAAAGCCTCTGGCCTTGAGGTGCGAGGTATAGCTTAGTGTCTTCCAAGTGTCAGGTAACATATTCTCCACGTTGCATCAGATGACCATTCTGAGTTACAATCACAGCGGCAAATAAATTGTGACTAAATGTATCGGTCATTGTGCGTTCCACGCTCAGCAGTTGATTATGCACATGATTCTAGCCGTGTAAGAATACTAATTTGCTGGCGTACGTAGTGTGACTCTTCAGGCGGGACGATTACTTTTGTGAGTAAGCACTCCGACTCTTGGTTACATCACAAGCAGCATCGGCAAACGAGTACATAAGCGCATTAAACGTCAATTGTAAGGATTTACCAAGCGCCATTTTCCCCAGAAACCTAATCTCCAACCTTATCAAACTCCATCAAAATGGCAACTCAGCAAACCGCCAAGACACAATATGTCGAGTCGCCCAACGGTGTCACCTTTGCATACCGTCAGATCGGCCATGCGTCTGGCGTCCTTCTCGTGCTATTGACGCACTTCCGTGGCACCATGGACAAATGGGATCCTCTCATTGTCAACAACCTCGCAAATCACCGCCGCATCATCACGGTCGATTATGCTGGTGTTGGTCTCAGCACTGGCGACGTCGCTACTTCAATCCGACAATCCGCCGCCGATATAACACAGTTCGTCGAACTGATCGGCGAAAAAGAGATCGATCTTCTTGGGTTCAGTATTGGAGGCTATGTCGCTCAGATGGTAGCCCTCAATGCGGATCCTAGCAAGGTCAAAGTTCGCAAATTGATCCTTGCGGGAACAGGCACCAGCTACGGACCTGATCTTGTTTATTCTCAAAACAAAGATGTTGGTTCTGTTGCGGGTGTCAAGGATGTTGACATCAATGTCTTTAAGACACTCTTCTTCCCCAAGAACGCTGAGGGAGATGCTGCTGCTGAGGCTTGGTGGTCGAGGATTCATGAGCGGAGTGCAGCGACGAGTGGTGAAGAGGCTTCCCTTTGGCTAAGCAGTGGCTATAAAGATGGTGGCAAGGGGCTTATGGGCCAGGTCACACAAGGTCACGATTTTACAGAGAGTCCAGAGAAGAGCAAGGGAGAAGATGGTGCTTATGAGCGGTTGTCCGATCTCAAGATACCGGTCTTGGTCGCAAATGGAAGCGTGAGTGACCTTACCTGCTTTTTCAATCGAGGCCATATACTAACAGATATCTTTTGACAGAACGACTATATGATCCCCACGCCCAACAGCTATCTTATCTACCCAAAGGTTCCTAATGGTCAGCTCATTCTTTATCCCAACAGCGGCCACGGCTTTCTCTTCCAGTACGCTCCGACCTTCGTCAAACATGTCGAGACATTCCTTGAGGGCTAGTAAACGGACGGTATCAGTCTACTCCTCCGAGCTGAATAGGATACATGGGAGACCAGTTGGACATATAGAGACCTTTATTGAGCTACCGCTGTCACTCTTCCTTCACTTTTCCGATCTCATTCTTGTGTTGCTTATCTCCATTCATCCCGCGACCGATACACCATTGCCTCATTGTCCCAGTGACGTATCCGAATGCTAGTCTTCCTGGATGATGGACATCTTCAACGACTTACGAATGTCCATAGGACGAACGGCGGGCGTTCTCCCGAGACAAACAGTTGAGTTGACAAGGCCTATGAGAAACAGTTAGCCTTTAGACTTGACTCAATGCGTACCCTTTCTCTTACACATAATAAGTCTCTCAACATCAATCTTGACCTTTGTCTCCCGTCTACTAGGCGTCTTCCATTGCTCCCCGGGTCCTTTGCCCTTCGGTGGTGGCGGCATGGCACCCATCGCCATACCCATCAAACCAGCGGGGCATGAAAATGAAGGAGGCTCGTCACTTTCTAGATCTTCCTCCACGAAGTTCCCGTTACCTGGCATGTCAGGAGGTGTAGTAGGCCCAGAACTTGTCTCGGAATCCGATGTTCGCTCAAACATGCTCATGTCGATATAGGCTGTGATGAAGTCTTTACCTGATGGAATAGTAACGCCGTAGCCGCGGAGACAAATCTCTATTTCGTCTGAATCGAAGAAATCTCCGTCATATTCGGGATCGATGATGCGTAACTGTGGGTTCAATCGTAGATCTCTGATCTGTTCGATGGACGGACCAAAGGGTCCCATGGAGAAGCCTGACATCTCGGATGGTCTGTAAGCCTCATGCTCCAAAGACCTGTTCCCAACAGGTAGATCACAATTACCGTAACCATGATCAGGAAAGAATGTCCCAGCACCGCCGACATTAGTGAACGGAAACCTCCAATTATTAAGCGTAGTCTCCTTTGACTTCCGAAGAGCCTCACCCAATCGACTACTGATCTCCTCCCTCGTCTCAAAATGCATGCAGAAGCCAAAGACCTTGCGATACCATGCAGGAGGCGCATGCCTCATAGACGCTAGAAGAAACGCCGCTTCCTGAGAGGCTCTGTGGTACCGGCGGCCGAAGTTTAGCTCTTGGTTTGCGTAGGACCGAGGGTTGGGGAGGGTAGAGTCCCATGTCGATCCAGGGAGTTGGTAGGTCATGTCGTAGAAGTGTGTTTGGGTGGTGGGGAGTTGGAAGTAGGAGGTTGCATCAAAGGAATAAGGTGTCGAATCAGAGTTGGGGTCGGAGTTTGATCTTGGCTGGGAGAGCATGGGATCGATTCGGTTGGTGGTGTAGTCCATCTGGCCGGTGCCATCCATCATGGGAAAGTCGAAGTCCTGGGCTTGCGGGATTGGCGGCGTCAGATCAGGTGAGACGTCGGCTGGAAGCTCGTCGAGAAGAGCATTCTCATCTACCTCTCGAGCACTGGACAGCAAGCTTATGGTCGACTGTTTGATATGCTCAATGATCTGTGGGTTATTCTTGACAGTATCTTGCTCAAGAATGACAGAAGTGAAGTTGATAAACTCCCTTCCCATATCCTCTTTGGACCTCTCTAGCTCTTCGACCTTCTGCTTCAGGATATCAATAGCAGACTCCTTACGCTGTCGATATGCGCGCTGTGCCATGCGATTCTGCATCCTTCGGCGCTAATACAGCTAGTTAGAAGACCACTTGATACTCGAAAGTCGTATCACTAATCATGCCGAGATGTCAAGTCACGGTGTACTCACGTTTGTCACCGATCCACCCTCCGGTACTTCAAGTGGCCTTCTTCCCCTTTTGGGCCCCGACCCCGTGTCTCCCGCATCAAGTGGCAGTACAGAGATACTATCCATTTCCGAGATAGAAGAACTCATGGCTTAATAGGAATACTCTGACAAGATGGTATGACGCAAGGTTTCATGGCACATTAGAGAAGCTGATCAGCGGGAGATATATTTCACCCAGACATCGAGATAGGAAACTGGTCTCTGCGGCGTTACGGCCCGTCGAGAGTTCAAAGTGCCAAACGTTGCTTTCAGCTGAGAGGTAAACCAATCATTTAGCGAAGAGTCACTGACTAAGTGATTACAGATCGGACTGATTGATCCGCATCTCCACCAAGACGCCGGCATGCAGCATAGACGCCGGCATTGGTTTGCAGCTGAAGACAATGTAGATTCCTACAACCATATTGTGAGCGGCATTCTTATTCACTGAACTCCCCTGACGTTGCAGTCTGCATGGATGCTCTATTCACATCTCTTGTCAAATCCCAGTATCGCAGTATATCCGGAGTTCAATTGCATTCCCTAGGTAAGAAGAGAATTATATTGAGACCGCCAGAATCTCACGTCAGATTTTGGGGTAAGATATGGTATGGCGACATACCGGTCAACCGTGGCTTCTCGTGTTCGAGACGCCGGCGTCTCGCTTTGGCTCTACGATAGCGCCGCGGGCGTTGTTGCACAAAGGTTGTACTCTCCCCAGCACCCTCCTGCCAGAATGAGGCCATACTCATTATCAAGCTTCTCTCATAATCTAGCCTAGAGTCTAATTGCTATAAGAATTGGTATCTGTTGGATAGTCGTCGTCGCTTGGTATTGCCTGTCGGGATTTTGGTATCGATACCCTGAAAACGTTGGATAGTCCTGGTGGGGTGTATCAGCCCTAAGATACAGGCCTAGGTCCCTATTGGAGAGCTGCTGGCAATGATGTGGCTGGTACATTTCAGCGTGCATTAGCGCCTGGGGACAAAACACTGGAGCCCGAGTACTGATGGGTCGGCTACCCGATTATACATGGTAATAGCAGTTCTCAGCCCCCAACCCTGCGTTCTTTCAACTGTTTTGGACATTAATAGGCTAAACAACGTCCATATCACCATCCCGTCACCTCCCTGGAGCATGGCTGAATTTAATCATTGGCAAGTGAAGTGCATTAAATGCTTAAAGCAATGGGGTTATCAAAGAATAAGCAGGAATTAATTCGAAAGAGTGGATCGGTTTTCAACGGAACAACTTTAAGCTTATTGGAGGAGTGAAAAGCGAAACTGGACTATTATAGAAAAGACTATTCTAATTAGGCATCTCCAGAACAGCCCTATATCTCATCTTGTTCTGCTCGACCAACTCAAAGACCTCCTTGATCGTCGACGCACCCTCGTGCTTAAAGATCTGAACCATGGGCTTGACACCATGACGTGCAGAGAACTCAAGCATCTCGTCGTGGATATTGCGCGATCCAACGAGGCTTGAAAAGACATGATATCCCTGGAAGAACATTGCTCCGGCACTGTGAGAGGGTCAATATCGGTCATGTTTGAGGGGCAGGCGAGTAACATACGGTAAGCTCAGAGGTCCGTGGACTGGGGCCGCAAGAGGGACAATGGTTCCATCTCTAGCGAGGAACTCCTTAGTCATGACCCTGCAGAAACATCATTAGCCAAGTCTTTCCGCGTAGTACTAAAGTACTTACTTATCCCAGTCAGGATATTTGGTTCCACAAATGACAAGAACGTCAATCGGCGCCGTAGCCGTATCAAACATGTTCTCAATGAGATGGAACTGCTTGGCGCCTAGCTGTCGTGCCTCATCCTCCTTGCTAGCGCTTGTGCTGTAAACAACAACATCGGCACCCATCTTATCCGCATACTGAATGGCGAGATGGCCAAGGCCACCGATGCCGAGAATGCCGACGCGCTTCTCGGCTGTCACTGTAGCCTTGAGAGCAGCGTACACAGTAGCGCCCGCGCACTGAAGAGGTGCAGCATGTTCACTGGCAAGACTATCAGGAATCTTGTGGAGATATGTCTCCTTGCCAATATAGTATGTACCAAAGGTACCATTGTCAAAGTCTCCTTCGCCAAATATCACACGCTCGTAGCAATAGATATCCCTTCCAGACAAACAGTATTTGCAGTGACCGCAAGCATCGCGGTGAAATCCACCACCTGCCCGATCACCGATCTCGAATTGTGTCACCAGCGAGCCAACTGACTCGACAATGCCAATTCCCTCGTGGCCAAGAGCTACAGGAGCTCCTAATTGGCAGAGCACGATGTCTGAATGGCACACACCACTGTGAGTCAAACGAATGAGAATTTCATGAGGACCAAGGTCAGGCAGCTTGACGGAGGATGGAGAGAAACCGCCGTTGCCATCGCCTGCGCGGTAGATGGTATGTTCTGTAGGGGTCATTTGATGCTAGAAAAGCGAGAGAAAGAATATTACGACTTGAAAGCAAGCGGCATGGAAGATGAATAGTATTGCCTTGTCAGTGAGGACGGTGGTGGAAGATATAGTCTAGAATATCCAAGCTCGGGATCAAGATAATCATTCTGATTTATAATGGCAAAGGGTTTCATTCAACCGAGACTTCCGTATATCAACTCTGAATACTATACAGCTACTTTAGATGATTACTACCTAAACACTATTGCATCAACGTCTCATGGCTTCTGCTAGTCGGGCATTTCTGTCATCGGCGGTGGTTACTAATCGTTCCCGGCCTCTGCAGGATGTACCAGCCAATTATATCGACCAGATGGCTATATTACTCACCAGTAGAAAAAAGACGACTGGGAGCAGCAGCGACATTTAGTGTCTACGTGAGGATCTGGTGACTATGGCAGCAAGACAACACAGATGTTAACTCTCTTCTATGATACTAATTCGAAAGATATGGTGGTGAAATATGTCAGACGGAATTGGCTGACTTGCGAATGGAACAGGCCGGAGCGTTCTTCTAAAGATCCCGACTAGCGTCGTAAGCTGTCGCGCCCGGCGATGTGCAGATGCCGGCGTCTTGATTGGGTTAGGAAAGGTGAGGTAATACAGTCAAGGGTATGATCACTAAGCAGCGCGCAGAATGCAATGGGACAGTGAGGGTATCACGAGAGGCAGTAAGCAACAACAGAATATTAAAATAGATAGATTGGCACCCTGTGTATCTGTATTGGAATTCAAGTTTCACTTTACTCAATATCAACAAAACTAAACTCAACCAATCTCATTCTTAAAAATGTCTTCGCCATTCAAGAAAATTCTCATCGTCGGAGCCACTGGCTCAATTGGCTCCATCATGTTAGACGCCCTAGTCAAAGAACCTTCCTTCACAGTCGCCGTCCTCCAACGCTCATCGTCGGCAGGCAAGCTTCCAGAAAACGTGCAAGTCATCAAAATCGACGATTCATACCCAACTGAAGCCCTTATCTCTGCTTTCACCGGCCAAGACGCCATTGTCAATTGCATGACTTCCTTAGCCGTCGCTGATCAACTCCGCTTCGTCGACGCTGCAGTCGCTGCGAAAGTTAAACGCTACGTTGCTTCCGAGTATGGTCTCAATAACAACAACCCTGACGCAAGAGCACTGAACTCCGTATTCCGAGAGAAGGGCCAAGTGCAGGATTATCTTCGCTTGAAGGAATCCGCTGGCCTCGAGTGGATGGCCATTGCTTGCGGCATGTGGCTCAAGTGGAGTGCCGTGCACGACTTTCTGGGAATGCATATCAAGGACAAGAGGTTTGTCATCTGGGATGATGGAGAAGGCTGGTTCAGCTGTACCACTGAAGCCAACACGGCTCTGGCAATGATCAACGCCCTGACCAAGAAATGGGAAGAGACAAAGAACAGAATTGTTTGGCTGAGTGACTTTGCTATCACTCAGAATATGCTCCTTGAGATCATTGAGAGCGTCAGCGGGGAAAAGCTGGCTGTTGAAAAGATTGATAGTGAGAAGATGATTAAAGAGAGCCAGGCTGCTGTGGCAGCTGGGAATCCTTACGCTGTTTATCATCTGATCGAGACGGGTTTTGTTACGGGGCGATTTGGGGGGCACCTTGAGAAGGAGGGGGAAATCATGAATGATTTATTGGGTCTACCGAAGCAGGACTTTGAGGAGGTTGTTCGTGCCGCTTTGAAGGCTGTCGAAGAGTCATGATTTTGTGCGTATAACTTCATGTATCAAAGATCCTGGATTCAGGTATGGGGGTTAATATTGGGGTATACCAGCTTATTTGAGACATCTTCTTTTCCGTTTAGTGAAATGACAGTTAAATACTGCCATTGTTAAATATGTCATTTATGACCGGGTAGGCTAGATCACATTCTATCCTTGGTGTGAAAAATAGTGAGATAGGCGGTAAGTTCAACATTGTAGCTACTTATCGTAAAAGTCGAATATGTGAACAAAGGTGGCTTTGCTTGACCGATCGCCAGAATCCGGACTTTTGGTTCCGATTGCAAGATGCAGACGTTGGAGCATAGAGGGACGGCTAGAGATACAGTACCAGGACAGGAATACAGGTTGCTACAGACTACTACTTTACAAAAGCAGGTCTCGTGAGACTAATAAGGCTGTATGAATATGCCTGGCTCATTCCATGACAGCAACCCAGCCTCAAAATATTTCGAGTTCACAAAATCGTCATCTAACATGAGATCAAGTTCCTCGTACATTTGCGGGATGAACGAGCTCATGTCTTCGGGCGGCCCCACGGTCTGGGTATCCATATCAACGTACTCCGACAACGGCGGTTCCATTCCTCCGTCAGAGAATAACGTGGATCTGTTCAACTGGTCTTCGATCCAGGAGAGGCCCGAGATAGAGAGATTGTCAGGCATGGCCGGAGATATCATGTCGGAATTTGCTTGCGTCAGTTCGCGTTTCAGTCGCGCTAGAATGGCGGAGAGGAGATGAGCTTGAGCTAAGACAGCGTTGTTCTGTGAATCAGAGTGGCCCATTGACTTGGCTGCAATGACGTATGCAGACGTAACTTGAGTAATCGTGTCAATGGCTTCGTTCTTCGAGGTTGATGACTCGTCAATATCTTGTCTTAAAAGCTTTGGGATCATCATGGTTGAATAGGCGATCATCAGGTGGGCTGTATCCCAAAGGTAGTAGATGATGTCTAACTCTCCCATTTCGATAGCCTGTCGCAGTACGCTCAATGCACTGCAGTAACAAACTCGAGCTGTATGAGTGATGAGATCATGCGGTGTAGATCTGCTTTCTGAGACGAGCATTCGATGTAGAAATACTGAGTTGAAGTAAAGACGCATGTAATCTCTAAAGAGGTAGATCAGGGGTGTTTGGAAAGTCTCCGGGTTGGGAACTGGATAATGTTAGGTACGGTTCTCCAGACTCTTGAGGTGCTTTCTATCTTACACGTATCGAATGCAGCCTGCCAATAGTCTCCCCATGCAGCAATCCTGTTATTAAAGTCATCCATATCCTTCTGAAACGTCTCGAAATCGAGTGATGACGGAGAAACACGAGAGTCGACACGAGTTCTCATCATGCTCTCATACACCTTACTGGCAATGCCTGTCAACTCATGGCCACCAACTGCCTTGCCATCTCCCAGTGGATATGTCCATTCTGTCAGGGCCATCCACTGCCTAGAGGCTACATGCTCCAGAACGATGGTTGTTGATAGAGGCCGGTCGGTGAAGTAGCTTGATCTGGTGACTGTAAGCTGAGCGCTCTGTGTCCATCCTGATTCAGAGGATCTTACGTCCGGTCAATGTTTCCCAGCGCCAGCCACACGCGATCTTTGTCTCTCCTTTGCCTCACTTGCAGCTCTCCCGACTCCTGAAGACCATGCGTGTCGTAAGAGACGCTTCGACGTGTCATGTTCCATTCTGCTGAAGCCGCCATCCGGAGTGCAAATCCGATCAGGGTGTAGCCCCTAGCATCGTTCGCGTCTTTCCAGTGATACATACAGATGATCGCCCAGATGTTCTCAATTGCCGAATTACAGGCCAGGAGAGCTCTGCCTAGAAGAGACTCGGCATGATCTCTTATGTGCCTATGAGACTCTGGTTGAAAGATCCGTGATGATATGGTGAGAATCATGGTGAACAGCAGGCTTGATCTGGATCTTGTGTATGAGAATGTGTAAAGGCTGGGATCGAGTAGTCCAACAAGGCAGTTGAAGTGCTTGAAGAACCTGCACAGATCAGCGAGCGAACCCCTCATAAGCCATATCATACATACCCTTCGTACAGATTCTGTGCGGATGGTCGACTAATGAGTCCCATATCAACGGGGTCATACTTCCCCGTCGTGTTCACTGCTTCTGGCAAACTCTGCTGGAGTATGCCCAAAGGGCTTGTAGGCTCTCCCTCCACTGGCCGATCTGGATTCATAGCCGCACCCAGTGACAAACCCCGAGTGTCCTGATAATTCGTGACAAAGGAAGCCGGTGTAAACGGGGACTGACCGGACCTGGAAGACGCGGAGACTGACTCAGGAGCTCGATTCTGATAAGAATTCCTCCAGTTTGGTAGGTCAGGGGCCTGGAATACTTGAGTATCTGAGAGGCGCTGTGATCCTGAGGACCCAGAAGCTAGTCCGTCCTCGATAGCCTCTTCTGAGGGACGTGTCCGGTCTTCCCTGGTGGGGATGTCAACTACATCACTTTGTTACGTGGTCTTGCCTACCTTCTCCCTGACACATCTCTCCTCCAGAGGCCCCTGCGATGCGATTCAAATACACATTGTCTCCTCAGTCTCTGACACCGATCACACACAGCAGCTGCCGGATCTGAAGTAACACACTTCATCTTCGACCGCCGACATGGCGTACAAGCGACTCCATGAAGTCTATACCCCTGTCAGCTCTCCTGTCTCATCCCCTTCGAGTATCACTTACCGTCGTTGCGCTTGCTGCACACTCTGATCAGCCATAGCCAAAATAAATCTCGAAATATCCTATATACTTGAAAACGAATTTTCGTATAGAAATATGCTGACAAGTCGATTTTAAAGGGATCTAAGCGTATTTTGGTAACACAGCTATTTGCGGCGTGAGTTGCGGGCATTGCGGCGATTGTGCATCGCGCTAAGCCCTGCCACGCTCAGCTAAGCGGCATTCCCAGCTGATTAGTGAACAAAAACCGCTGGAAGTTATGCAATCTGGCCGTCTTTCCTTCACCGGAGTGATTTTGTGATTATTCCTCGCGACGTCATTATGGACGCCTTCCATGATTTTGAGTATGAGGGGATCGCGATCGTGGGAATTGTATTTGTCAGTGGTCAAGGCAGACGCAATCGCAGCACCATCGTTGAGGTGCGCTCGGGCGAGTTATGAATCGTACCCGGGGTCATGTTATGTGTTTTCTTATGGTCCGAGTCGCTGGGTCTTGGCAGTCGAGTCATCATCAATGCTGCCTTGGAAGGTGAGCAATCTTCGAGGCATCAGTAATCAACCACCGTGACAAGTAAATTCCATCGAGATGAAGTGTTCAGAATGATAAGAAAAAATTGCTTTGCCGTGCAGGCGGACGTACTCTTTTTGACACAGAGTTCCTCATTCATAATCATTCCGCCTTTCTGTTGACACATTCGACAGGGGTGATCTACCAATCACAATATTGCTAGTACATGCCACCAGGATCTATTGGCTGATTGGTCTTAGCCGGCCGGTGTCTTGAGATGGACCACTCCACCAAGACGCCGATGACAAGGGTCAGGTCTTATCTTATCGGTTATCTTTCATCTTACTTATCTCAGTGTTGTAAATCATGAATATGTGTATTGGACTTGCGAGACAAGCATGCGGCTACCTAAACAGCTTTGGTTCAGTAAGGTAACAATCCGGATTGAGATATATATGTGATTTGGATTAGGTTATAATTATTGAGGGGAATGTGTGTTTTTGAAGACATCCGTGATCAGCCACGAAAATACTGTCTTGGTGATGATAGGCGATCAATCTGGTACCTTATTGCTAGACATTCTTTGCTCTGATCAGGGCTTTAAATTACAATTAGTTCTTAAGCTGTGAAGAAGAGACTATTTGACTATATACATACAGGATTAATGTCAGTACGACCGCAATGAATCGCTGAATATTCGCCAAATAATGTACTTACCCTAGGGCCTATCAATGGTGTCCGTGGAATGTTGTTCTGGATAAATATGCACTAGTGGGATAACAGCTTAGTTTCGGTCTCTCCACATTTAATAATCATCTCGCAGAAAGTTGCTCACAATTGAGATAAAGTATTGCCGGCATATTGCCGACTCCATCCTGTCTGTGGCTGCTTACTTGATGTTGGTAATCGGGGGAACGCATCATTCTTTGGCGGAGATTCTCATATCATTTCCCTCATACCACCTAGATATCCAAGAAGGATTGAGAGTGGAAAGTCTTTGCGAGCAGCATAGTGTCATATCTCTGCGCCATCGAAATGCCATCTCTGGGATGCGGAACCTGTCGAGGTTCGCCCTGTCAGCCCCCTGTACTTCACGCTACTAACAGAACTGATAGCGCGTAAAGTGCGCTGTGACCAAGCCTATCCGAAATGTAATCGATGCATCAAATCAGGACGTCACTGTAAGGGCTACGGCATGCAGTTGTCTTGGCCGCGCTGGAATGATACTCGACGGGCTATAGTTGGTCCTAGACCGCTTCTTAGAGGTAGACAAGCCGAGAATCGATTGGTGAATACTACCTTTGCAGATATTAAGCTGCACGATGTAGTATCTATGTCGAGTAAGACTTATGGAGTTCATATGCTAGGACTGCCTGAAGTGTCCTTTGGTCCTTCTGATGCAAGTTCCCTTGAGGCATCAGGGCCACTATCATTGATCAAAGGGCCGGCAGTGGGACCCATAGCTCGACTTGGCCCAGCCGATCAGGAATCTTTTCAGTACTGTAAGTCTAATCGACCAGTGCATACCAGCATGCTCCTTGGGAATAGCTTTCACTTACTCCAGCCAGTCATACAGACAGCTTCATACTCCATCACGTCTTTTGGCCATGATGCTCCAAGGGTCCGGGAACTGTTAATCCAGATAGCCCTTTCGGACTTTTCACCTTCATCTACAGCAGTTCTGAAATCTGCTCTAGCACTCGCATCCTTCCATCGCGCCAACCCACCCCAAACAACCGCCCAGTATAAAGTAGCCGCTCTGCGAAAACTAGCAGGGTCAACACAAGGTCGCATCAGTGTTACCGATTCAGCCTGCCACATAGCAGCTGGCATGATACTGAGCACGCTAGAGGTACGGGTTGCACCCTCCAAGAAGGGACGCTCTAACACCTGCATTAGATACAGCAAAACTCCATGAAGTCAAGCCATTGGCTATGGTATGCTTGTGGCGCTGCCAAGATCGTCAAGACAGCTGGGCTAGATGTGGATAACCTCGACCACGATACAGCTGCTCTTGTGGGCTGGGTACACTATTATAATACTTTATCTAGGTTCAGCCTGCGCCACTGGCAGCCACATATCACGCTTGATCCCGATGACGCTGCTGATTCGTTTCATCCAGTTGTATGCGGTAACGGACAGGTACGCACCCTCCACTACTGAGCGGAGCTAGCTAACAGGATATTTCTTGAAGCCCGAGAGTCTTACAGGAGCGCCGCATGAGATATTATACCTTCTGTCAGAAGCTTTCAACGCCGTGACAGTGCCTTCCGACCCGCGTTATGAAACTAAGGCTCATAGAAGCCATCTCGAAATACTAGATTGGAAGCTGCGCAACCTTGAGAAGAAGGTGCCGGACAACAACGCTTCTGCTGATACAACACATCCAGGATTTGATCTGGTGGTCGAGCTGTACCGTTTATCTACTCTGATCTATCTCAGGCGAGCTTCCGCAGGAATTCTCCAACTAGATCAAAAGTTCACAACGTGGGTCGGACAGGCATTTGAATTGCTTGAACAACTACCTGCCTGTCAATGGCCATTCCCTTTGCTTGTCTTTGGCTGCGAGGCAGAAAGCGATAGGCAAAGGACGATCATTCTGGAAGTTATGGAGAGGACGACTGAAAACATGCAGTATAGAAACATTGCGACTGTTAAAAGGGTTGTTGAAACGGTCTGGGTGCAAAAGGACTTGTATACGGAAGATATGAATTATGTTCGGAAGTTGGGTGTTATTCTGAGCTCGACTCATAAGTCGGTACCAGCGTTTATATAAACCAAAGGTATTAACCCAAAACATCTAAATTATACCCTCCAACAGCAGTTGAACCACAGAACTCAGTGAGTTGATATGTGTATTATTACTTGCATAAATGCCAGCATCAGCTGAGGTTTGGGGCGCTATTGTTGGCAATGTTGTAAGCGGACTTGGGTCAGAAATCTTCCCAAGCTCGCAAAGAGTTGCAGAGTCAGAACGGAGCTGGAGAGACTTGGGAAAAGATTTATAATGAGTTTTTGGTTACATTTCCTCTTCAAATGCTGATTACAGCTGTGAAGCCCACGATAAATGCGACTTTGGCGTATGTGGCGTACGATAGGCCTTTGGTGCAGGGCAACTTTTTGCGAGAGCCCCACTATAACCTCCACCAACTCGCTGACCAAGAGGCGCATCGCGGGCAGGGTCAATCCGAATTACAAAGCACCAATAGTTCCCATAGCATTTCATGAGTGACACTGTAACTCAAGAACAATATATATATGGCTGTCGTGTTCGCCATGGATTTAAGATTTAATATTAGAGACAAATAAGTTTCCTTAACCATTACATCACTTCAATCCACCTACTCTCGAACAAACATCACAATGCCATCTTATCTGATCACCGGAACATCCCGAGGCCTTGGTGTAAGTCTCACAGATCCAACTTCCCGGCTACAACATTAACAATTCTTTAGTTCGAGTTCGTTCGTCAATTGTCTGCTGACTCAAACAACACCGTCATTGGTTTCGTCCGCAACAAAAAGGCAACTGAAGAGAAGATTCAGCGTGAATTATCTGGACGATCCAACATTCATACCATCCAAGGCGAGATCCAAAACCTTGAGTCGGTAAAGGTATGCAACCAATTTGCCTCTTCACCAAACTTCACGCTGACCACAGGAGCAGAACTTGGTCAAAGAGGTAGCCAAGATCACAGGCGGTAGCCTTGACTATATCATCGCCAACGCTGCTCTTCAATCCGAGTGGTCTGCCCATAACCCCATCGGCGTTCTGTAAGTTCACTCCCGTGCTCTGTACATCTCAGTTGCTTACAGTTCAGGGGCGAGGAGCCTGAGAGACTTGAGGAAGACATGCTCGAGTCCTTCAAGATCAACACTCTTGGAAACATCCACCTGTTCAACCTAGCCCTCCCACTCATCCGCAAGGGCCAAGCTAAGAAAATCATCGCCATCTCGTCGGGCATGGCCGATCCCGAGTTTATTACAAACTTCTCTATCAGTGACGGGGCCCCTTACACCATTAGCAAGGGCGCACTTAATATCGCCGTTGCCAAGTTCGATGCCCAGTATAGGAAGGAGGGTATCTTGTTCATGGCTGTCTCTCCTGGTCTTGTTGCCACCCAGGACACGTCCAACTGTAGGTCTATGGTATCAATGACTCCTTTACTTCAAATGCTGATGAGAAACAGACACGGAAGAGCAGCTTCAGGGAGTTCGTGACATGGTTGCTGCTTTCAAAGGCTACGCGCCTGATTGGGAGGGTGCCATTTCTCCCGAAGAATCTGCCACGGCAGTCCTTTCTGTCATCAACAAGGCCAGTATTGAGGCGGGCAATGGAGGTTCTTTCGTCTCGCACTACGGAAACAAGCAGTGGCTTTAAATCCGGAAACTGGTATCCTGGCAGATACAAATGGCTCAAAAGGGGGTCGTTCAGCTCCGGGTTTCTGGCGAGACTTATCTAGGCTGGGATGTTGCGGGGTGGCACAAACCCGCTATCGATATTCGTGGAAGCTCGCAATCCAACCTGGAAGTGGAAATATATTTAGATGACCTGCAGTAAAGTTGGAAACAGCAATGGGATAAACCGTATTGAGCTGTCTTTTAGTCATCTGCTGCCCTGCAATTAATGCTCTGCCCACTCGCCAGTAGTTATCCGCGTACATCTCAAATATGACAATGAACCGAGTAAAGAGTCGCTAGAGATAAGCGAAAGACCTAGCGACTCAGCAGCCTCGAGTCAGTGCCAAGATGGGATGGTCCAGATTTCCTCTCAGATAGTTAGCAAAGGCCAAGTGGAACCTCGGCCACGTTTGAAGGTCGGACAACTTGATCAATGCGATTAAGAGTGACAAAAGCCCTGGTAAGCCCCCCTGCGGACTAAACACGAGGCGAACCGCAGCCAGAAATCCGCCTGCATTAGTACTTACGGGCCAAGAGCCTCGACAGATGAAAAGGATGAGCTGTCACCTGCAGAGGCAACAAGCCCACACGAAGCTACTGCAGGTTTCAAAGCTTGGTCGCAATCCTGGCGAGATGACTAGATGGGATTCGTTGATCGTGGATAGGGGCTGCAGCACGACGGGAACGCCCACTTTCCGTAATCCGAAGAAGTCTAGGTGTCTCGATGAGAGATAAGTGGCCGCGTTGCACGAAGTCATCGATCAACAATACCATAATCCCAAAGTTGGGTAGTGTTTACAGTCTAACGTGATCTAATTACCTCTATGGTTGGTGAATATACTGATGATACAAATTAATTGAACAATCAATAAATGCCTCAATTTGCCTCAGCACCCAACAATGACATGGGATACTTTTGTCACAGCTATCGAGATCCCCATCATGCAGCCATGGTGCCTAAGCTAATGCGGGTCATTAACAATAGTGTTGCGATCGTGGCTCCAACTACCAGTAGCACCCGGGTTCCCAGGGTCAGTATTGCCCTTGCAAAACAATACACTCCATGAAGAGTTATAAATATCGTATGCAACTTCATGACCTTTATCACTTCAGTCACCTCGACTACGCGTCTGCCGCTCCCAGGCTGCAATAACGAGACTCATGAGTGGGGAATAGCGCAGGGTCGCTGTCTAGCCAGAGTTTAATTCTTGACCTGACAGGGACAGTATGATTCAGACACTAACGCTAGGGAGATGAATCTCCGGGACCGCCCGGTGCACGGTTGACAGGGGGGTAAGACCGCTGAAAGGGTGAAGGAGCGTAGAGTTTAGGACTGGTCACATGAATGTGGCAGCGACATGCTTCTGGTCAGTCTCATATCATAGTTTATGATTTCATGTTTGCTTCCAACAAAACACAACAGTGCAGATAAGCGGATGAGAAAATGATAGAACAACGTCACTAAAAAGTCAAGACCGGGACTTTGTTTTTCGACCTTTATCCCTTGCGCCTATATCAGTCCGCCAAGATGCCCGACAACACCGAGAACCCGAAAGGTCTGAAAAGCCTGCCCTAATTGATACACTTACACTGTTACTGAGAACTATTAGAAGATCCAGAAGATATGAGCATTAAGGCTAATGAGGAGGCTAAAGAATATCTAAGCTACTTGGAGGCTGAAGTCCAGAGACTTAAGTACGAAGAGGAGCGGGATCAGTTGATTTCGGAGCTGGTTGAACGAAATGAGTTTCTGGAAAAGGAGATACAACGGTTGAAGGAACAGATAAAGAACTCGAGCGATGGAAAGGAACAAGAGACTAAGAAATAAGTGGCCTTGATGAATTATAAATCACTTTGTTACATGGAGGTTTTTAACTGTAAGCTCCCGCTGCTACTTTTACGCTTTGCAACATAGGCTGCGCTAAGAGGTTCAAGAGTTGCGGATAACTTCCTTCCTAGGCTGAAATGCAGCTAATCTCCTTAGCACCATTCGGTAGACATGAAAATCTAACCTACAGCACATGGCTGGCTAGCTGGATCAGAAACGTAACCGATGCTCTCCTGATAATAGCAGCATGACTTGAGACTTCAAGCACGGTTTCTCAGCGCTCGAAGAATGCTGGGATCTAAAGAGGCCGCGCAGTCCACGATTATGCAACCTTAACTCAGAATGTCGAATCCTCCAACATCCACGAGCAGGATGATTATCGTTTACTCTATTCTGAGTTTAGACATGGAGATTTAGAGTTTACTGTGAAGCGCACCTATGACAGATACCACGTCTAGGTGGTGTCAAAACGCGTCTGACGTGAGGGATCGGATATTGTAGGGCGAATGTTAATTCCCACGTCACACGTATCTTAACATCTAAGGCACCCCTCAAGCAGGACGGTCGATCAAGAAGAGCATGTTTCTGTATTGGCCCGGTATTCAAAACCATGTCATCTCTTAGTTCGATAATCGAACCTTGGATGATTTTGTACGCGAAGGCTCGGAGCGACGTCTCCGGAGAATAGAATACTTCTGACAGGAGGACCCGCTAGCACCATACTTTCACGTCAGGCGTTCTTTGACGCCCTGGGCCCCCTAA
This sequence comes from Fusarium odoratissimum NRRL 54006, assembly GCF_000260195.1. Classification (NCBI taxonomy): domain Eukaryota; kingdom Fungi; phylum Ascomycota; class Sordariomycetes; order Hypocreales; family Nectriaceae; genus Fusarium; species Fusarium odoratissimum. The sequence continues at coordinate 1,585 of NW_022158703.1, read as the reverse complement.
ACCAAATTAGAATACGAGATGTGCTGTCTGAAGAGCAGCGCCACGCCATAGCGTCGCGCGTATAGTCATTGGTGTGGATGGAGGTCTGAGCACTGAACTCCACAAAATGGATTATTGAACTGTTGTGCCTGGCTACGGCCTGGAGCCAACGAAGCCACTTCTCAAAGAGATTGCTAACTTCACAGAAGCCCTAATCTTGGACTCAGGCATACAAATGATTAGCTGTGCAGAAAGGGACATTGATGGTATGATCAGTGGATATCAGACATGACCGTAAGTAACGCCCAATGGTGAGATTGCCTCCTGTACTCATAGAGCGGGTGAAGAGTCTAGGATACCCTCTTGACATTGACTCTTCCTAAATTCGAGTATGGAAGTTGCTGCACTCCATACGCATCTGCGTTCATAACCATTTATCTTGCCTCCAGAAGTACGTCGGAACGATTCAAAATCCTACCTCCCACCGAGAGCAGAACGATCATATTCACAGGACTGAACTCGTCTCGGTCGCCTTCGGCATCTTGATCAAGGTTGATGCTTTCTTGCCAGCCGTTCGAAAGCTACAAAAGAGCCAGGCCTGTCGCAATCCTACCAGCATCGAGTTCCCCGATCCTCTCGAGAATGAAAGCGAAACATGATCCTTCTCCTCCATCACAGCTGTTGATATGTCGCAAAAAGAACCTGGTAGTCCCTCGACGACAAGTTCAACAGATGTTAACATGTTGCCCAACACGCTGCTACCCGCGTCAAGCTTGACCGGAACGCAAAACGTCGACCCCGACCGAAAAGACACAAGAGAACCATCGGAACCCGGGATAATATCCAGGTCTGGTGTGCAACCGGAGCGAGAACTGGTGCACTAAGGTGATGAGATGTAGCTCCAGGCCTTGCAAGACCGGGCCTCTGTCACAGGTCCATCGTTGATCAGCAGAGCGCAAGTTACCCAGTGTTCCCTACAGGCTCTCGTAAGTAACCTTGCAGAGTGTGAGCTCACAACTATTCGAGAACAATTCGTCTCGGCATTCTTCCGAACATGGGAACTCCTCTGTACAGTAAAGGAACTACTATCTGCCTCGATTAAGAGGTTCGAAGCTGCTTAGTACTCTGAAGCATCTAGGAGACGAATGATACAGATTCAGGGTTGTTGAGCTATTAGGGCTTTATTTTTAAACCATTCATAACTTATTTAAAGCTTTCATTGAACTAAAAGCCTAGCCCTAATTATTATCAAGTCTTTAATTAACTTTACTACTAAATGCTATTACCCTATTTAACCTTTTTATTCTTATAACTCTTTAAATAGTATAACTATCTTATTTAATAACTTATCCTATATAAGAATAATTTATCCTTTCTTATAGGTTTATTATTTTATATTTTCTTTATATATTTTCTATAACGTACACGATAAGCATGCCGATCAGACAAGCATGCCGATCAAAAATCTCAACCTTCTTTAAATAAATCGCAATAAAAGCACCATAAACCATCTAATTAATTGATTCTAGTTACTATACTCATCTCCAGAGGCCTCAATTCCCTCCTGACAGGTTCTTGCATTATGTCCGGTCTTACCGCAATTTCC